>NC_134421.1:44512174-44522174 GCF_030867145.1 Opisthocomus hoazin
TTTTCGTATAAAAAGTTGGCCCTGGGTTTGCAGTTTGTAAGCCCTGCAGACTCTCTGTAAGAAACGTTTTTCCTTTTTTTTTTTTTTTTTTAAGGGAATTTGCCTGCTAGGCAGGTCTTCCCTAGCTCTCACAGTTCTAATTATTTCCTACTGCCCTAATGCTTTCTCACTATTAAATTCTCCATTGACTGTAATAAAGTCTCCCTACTCTCAAGAGCTTGGAGAGCTGCGCTTCCCCCCCCCCCCCTTTTTTTTTTTTTTTTTTAAATACTGGGAAAGAGAGGGAGATACGTACAGAGAGAGGGGGTGAAAGGATTTTGCTTTCCAAGGTGGGGTTTCCCAAGCTGTCGTTGCTCAAATAAGAATCGTATCCTGAAACTGGCTGCTCATTTCTGTGTGGGCTGTAGGTAATGCACTCTAGGAGTCTTTTGCCACTATCCTGTGTGCAAGATACGCATCTGACAATATTGTACAGACTCCTCATACAGGTAACACTTGCCTTTGTAGGGATATTTTTTTCCACCACGTGAAAATAAATAGCAGGTGGAAATTAATTAAACCTTACTTGCTGTTTGGGGAAGTGAACTGTTGTTTAATAATCAGATGAGTGTAACAACATATTCCTGAATTTTAGAAAGCAGCTAAATTACTGTGCCCAGGACTGACCTACTATTTTTATTAGTCCTGAGGAATTGAGATGGCATGAAAGGAAAAGATACAGCCTTTAAAATGCAGGATAGCTTTTAGTTTAAGATTGAATGTGATACTCTACCTTCAATACCTTTATCTGACTGCTTGTGCCAGTCGGTTAAAAGGGTGTTCACTTAAACATCTGTAGTACACAGACAGTGGGAAAAATTGTGGCCCATAGTACGGAGATAAATATTTTAGGCAATTCTTGTTTTTTCAGTTGCAGTTAACTTCAGCACAAATCAATTCATCTGATTTCTTAAAGCCTTCTCATGGCAGCTGAGTGCACCTGTTAAGACAGCAGGCTGCAGGAAGGATGCGCGTTTGCTTTACCTGGCTCTGTGGGTGTGTGTGTGGATGGGGGCTCTTCTCTGTAGTAAATAAATCTCATCTGTGGTAATTTGCAAAAATCCACTTGTCAATTTTATTGTAAATCTGTGTTCAAAAATGACCTTCAGAGACCCACCTTATGAGTGCCCACTTAAAAGTTTCGCACTACAGCTTGAATTCTTCACAATAGCAGTGCTTTCTGTGTTGTGATCCAGAAGCTGTTGTCCCATCGTTGCCCTTTTTAGTCATTTTTGAACTGTTACTTTACTCACAACTACTATCTTCGCTCACGAGGGTGTTCTAAACAGCAAAATGATTAGTTGGCTTTGAACAAAATATTTTTTTACCATGAAAATTCTATTTTTTTCTCATCAAAGATGCCGACTTTTACTGATGCAGATGTGATATGTATGCTTTCCGATTGTGCTAAGACACGTCCTGGAAGTCACAACTGGAAGCTCTGTTCTCCTGGAAGACCTTCCAGCGCAAGATGCTTGAGCATACTTTACATTTTTATGGAGTAAACTTAAATTTGAGTAGATAGTAGTATATTAAATCTACTACTATAGGTACTGTATTTTACAGTATTTCAGTAGCAGTTGACCTGATTAGTGTTTTAATCACACTCATTTACTTACATATATAAAAAATAGGTAGTGATTTATGTCTCTGCTTAGCTCAAGCTTTGAAATCTAAATGTTTTAGATAAAGTGAAAAAAAAAACACCACCTTTACAAATATTCTCTTAACTTGTCTAATTTTTTGTTCTCGCACATTCAGCTATGTCCTTCATATTTGGCGTTTTGATTTATTAGGCGATCTTAAGTATTAAAGACTTTTAACATACCAGCGCAAGACTTCAGATGCATTGTGTCTGGTGTCAATGATGAATTAATTGCAGCAGAGCACAAAAGTTACCGTTATTTAAGCCTAGCTCCTCACCTCTGCTTTTACATCCTAGGCCGGCTTTAAAAGGCTGAATTTTAGGCCGTGCCTTGGCAAACGAGGTGTGATAAACGCAGGGGCAGGCCGGGCGGTGTCAGGTTCGCGGTACGGAGCACTGCGCGCTGCAGGTGTATCTCGGCCGCGGGTCAGCCGAGGCGGGTGGGCTGCCTGCACGTCGCCGCCGGGTTACGGCGCTGCCTTGGCTCAGGGGCTGGTCCCGGAGCAGGGCGGGCCGCCGCGACGGTTTCTGGAGGGGTCCTGTGATGGCGGCTGCCGACCTCCACGTCTCCAGCACTGAGGGGCAGCAGGCAGCGTGCTCCCGGCTCCCCAAGGGCCAGGGTCAGGGCCCGGGCCAGGGCTGACCGGCAGCCGGACAGCAGCCTCGCTCTGCCGCAGCACGCGGAAAGGTGACGAGCGCTGCGCGCTGCCATGTGACGTCGGGCCTGGGCCTGCTACGGGGGTGGGCGGGGCATGGCCGGCATGCCCCGGGGCGGGGCGGGGAGGGGCGGGCTGCCGGGCCCGGGGCGCCCCCTGGCGGCAGCTCCAGACATGTGCAGGCTCTCCTGCCTCCAGGCACTACAGGGGGGAAGGGAAGGGAAGGGAAGGGAAGGGAAGGGAAGGGAAGGGAAGGGAAGGGAAGGGAAGGGAAGGGAAGGGAAGGGAAGGGAAGGGAAGGGAAGGGAAGGGAAGGGAAGGGGGAAGGGAGAAGGGCAGCCTGCAGCAGCAGCCCTTGGCTCCCAGGGGCTTGGGTGCCGGCAGAACCTGTACCTGGCAGGGCAGAAAAAACGCCGTGAGCCTGGCGTTCGGCACGCCCTGTCATAAAGTAAGGAGGTCTAATTGAGCTACGGCTCTCTATCCTGCTATTTGTACAAATAAAAGACCACATCTTGATGCAAAATAAACACAAAAGCACTGTTGTGACTATAACAGGGTGTCATATACTAATTTATGTAATAAGTGGTTGTGCATGCTTTATTCAAGATTATGGCTGCAAGAAATGGCATGAATTGCTGGGTGTGTTTAATGCTGGATTATAGCAATTTGAAACATGTCAAACACATGGCTAATGCCTCATGCTTCACTCATTCTTGCGTAAACCTGCATAGCCACCATCCATTATACCCTTGGTAACAACACAATTCTGCAAGTAAATATTGTTACACTAAGTAACCTTTCAATTCAAGTTGTTTAGGAAGAGAAAATGCAATCTTGTGCAGTCAGTTCCAGTGTCAGTTTAATGTTTCAAAAGGGAAGCGGTGTAGAGAATAAGTATCTGTACAGTGACTTGCCGGCTTAAAGCACACGCGCGTGCACGTGCGCGCACACACGTGCGCAGAAAACATACCGTTTACTGCAGGGGAGAAAAGTCAAACCGTAGCTTCCAGCTTCACAGGACTGGGATTTCTTTTTCGGGTGGTGTGGGTGATTGCGTGGTTATCCTGGCAGAACCAGGCATTCAACCCGCAGCACAGCCACACGCTGAAATAATCCACAATTTTGTTCTCTCTGGCAGAGAGCAGCAAATATTTTTCCGGTAGCTTTGTTTAAAATACCTGGTAGCAGGGCTTATAGCTCACCTTTGGCAACAAGAGTTGGGGAGTCGCAGCAGAAGTAGGTGCTGGTGGACGTGTGTGTCTGTGAAAGTGGGTGCGTGTGTGCGTGTCTGCCTGTGTAGGCACGCTCATGACTGACAGCGAGTGTGACGGCAGGAGAAGAAGAGGAGGATTAGGAAGTGCGAATGTATATAAATGTGTGTAAACAGGGACCTGTATATTTTTTCTTGTCCTATTTGAAATACTAAACTTTCAGCCTGAGTTCTGGTAGTCATTGTGTTTCCTTTGGGTTTGTTTATGACTGTTATGCTAACAACCTGTGCTACTGTTGTAAAAGAAAAAAAGTACGTTCATTTGCTTAGTGAGATGTTGCAGATTCAGTTTATACTGCCACCAATAACTGAAATTACTGATACACAGGTAGCAGAAATGATCCTCATTCAGATGTTTTCAATGCTTTAATTTGTGAGGGTTTAGAGTTGATAGTGCATACACACACATGTGCATAGAGATACATGTATACACACGTGTGTGTGTGTGTGAATGCAAGACAAAAGAAGGGAAAAGAAAAAGATTCTGTGCTCTTGCTGTTTCCAGCAGCCCTTTTTCTGTTGCCGGCAGTGAGAAGGGGGCTGTGGACAACCAACACAGAGCATTACTCAAGCCAAAGTTTCGGTATTGTTTTTAAAAATACCCTTTTACAACTAGAAAAAAAAAAAAACATTCTATTTTTAACCTAGAATTCTAGGGAGTCTTTCTTCTTCATATAAATACTTAAGCATTTCTTCCACTTCCAAAGAAATTGCCCTTTCTGGTATTGATACTCTATCTAGTTTCCTTCTCTCGGTACACAGCTGTTGGGTCGGATTTGTTGTTTTCTGTTGCTAGAGTAGTGTTACTGGTCGCGTTCTGTTAAAGCCGATCCTGCTGGCTCACAGACATTTTAACTTAAAATGCAGAGCCTGAACTACACTCTGGGGCTTTGTGGGGATACAAAATCCACAAGACATAAACCCTTTTGGTTAATATGAACTGGAAGATGTTTAACCCTTCTCTGCTAATTGTAATGAAAGAGTCAGAAAGATGTAAAAACAGGGGGGCTGATGTACTTATTTATTACATTTCCGAGTGTTTTCTAATGTTTTGATTGTCCAAGATTTACACTCCTTTGCCCTTTTAATGCGCTTGGCTAAATGTACCACTGTTATTGTCTAACGCTCGAATTTGTAAAAGATGAACCTGTCTGTTGGCTAAATCTTTGTTTGACTAAAAGAGGATTAATGTTTGAATTTCCTGAATTTCCAAATCCTTGTAACGATACAGTTGATGAAGTGTTTTAAATAGATTTCCACTCTGATATACATGTCTTTTTATTGAAAGTAAATATTGTAAAAATCAGAAAGGGCTGCCTGCTCCCACAGTTGTGGCATACCTGCATTAGAATTTTCATATAACTACTAAGGGCAATCAGACCGTTTTCTCTGAATATTTTAAACATTGTACATGCAAAATTTATGCCTAATTTGAATACTTATTAGCTGCCTAATCTCAGAAAAGAGTATTAGCTTTGTTTTTGCCTTGTAAAATTCATCACTGCGTGTATCACGTTTTCCATTTCTATTATTTTTCTTCACTGATGTTCGTCAGAGTGTTTAAGAAGGGCTGTTTGTTCGTAAACACATCTGGCGCTGCTGTTGTTTACTGGGCTATAACAGCAGCCCTCTCTTATGTTAACTGTGTTCGTGTTTGGGTTTTTTGCATCCTGTTTATTTTTGACCAGACCATCTTTAAATAACTCACCTTTTACTATTCTAACTTTCTTCACACAAGATATGCTTTCACTTTGTCTTGTAGGCGCGTTAGTGTTAATTAATAAAGCATTTTGATTAATATCCCGTGCATGTAGCTGAAGTTGTAATGATCCTTTTCCTGCTTTTTCTTTCTTTTTTTTTTTCCCCACAGAAAGGCTATTGCTCATACTTTGCAAGGGAACAAATAACTGAAGTTCAATAATTAGGCTAAGCAGCAAGCTTTGTTTCTTTTCCTGAGTTTGCTTGCACGTCCCTCTCCCTTCAGAGGTGTCTTTTAAAGTCACAGCCCAGCCAGGTTGTTGTGGGGACTCGTTCAGTACGTCGGGAGTGAGGGTGAAGGAAAGTGAGGTCTGCTCTGACCCTGCGAGAGCAGGAGAGGACTTTGGTGGCTCTGAGAAGAGGCGCTGACCTTTCCATATTACAGCTACAAAATGCGCCTTGAATTTCTGGTTTGTGAGGGCATGCTGGTTCTTTATTTACTGCAAAGATTTCAACTGATCTTGGCAGGACATCTCATTGCTATCCTGAAAGTACAGTATATTTATGCAGTGAAAATGATAAAACATTTATTACTGTAGAGAAGGTAATATGCATAATTTATGCTGTTTTTAGCACAATCATTAGTGATATTCTTGATAGATTTTATTTCCAGCTTTCATATCTAATACATGCCTGGAAAATTAATTTTATATCTTTCATTTATTTGCCTATGTTAAAATTGAGTTTTAAGTCATCTTCAAGTGAACAGTTTGATTGCTGCTCATGCATAAGCTTAATTACTTCCCAGGAAGGACAGTATTAAATGTTTTAAATGTCAGAAAAATAAATGAATATCAGACGTTTGATTAAAAAAATAGGCAATATCTGACGTGTTTGCAGCAGGAGCTTTTTCTTAAAATGCCTCCGAGGCAAAATTTTATTTAGTCACAAAAAAGGAGAAGCCCATTATACTATTTATCATTGGTTGATACCATATGATTTGTAACACCCTTACAAAATTTTAATTTTGTATGATTAGCTGTGCATCATTAAACAACAGCCTTGCATAAGATACGCTGTAAAATTCTGACAGAATCAAGATAGTGAATATTTTAAATAAGGCTGTATAGTCATCCATGGTTGTCAAAGCTAGATAATAGGAAATATAGAGCAGTGTGTGAAATCGTGCCTTCATTTAAACTGGTTTTATAGGTAGACTTTAAAATGTAGTCGTTCGTAAATGCTATTGACCATGCTGCGTGCGTGGTGTGTTATTTTGGCCGTTAAATGTAAGCACACAGAGATTGCTTATAGAAACCATAATTCCGGTGATTAGTATCTGTGTGAAAGCAGAGTTTGCATCGCATTTCTTGGTAAACGGCTCCGCGAGGCTTTTTTCTTCTTCTAAAGATGCTGCCTGTGTAATTGGCAGAGAGGGACATCTTGATAATGGAAGTGCGAAGGTGTAACGTGTGTGTTAATTGATACTTCTTAATCACTTCTAGGTATTAAGTCATGATGCAGGAATCTGCAACAGAGACAATAAGCAACAGTTCAATGAATCAAAATGGAATGAGCACTCTAAGCAGCCAATTAGATGCTGGCAGCAGAGATGGAAGATCAAGTGGTGACACGAGCACTGAAGTAAGCACAGTGGAACTGCTGCATCTGCAACAACAGCAGGTAAGTTTGTTTTCCTTCCTGTTTGTTTTGCAACAAATGAAGGGCTCTTTTCGGACGGGCACCCTCCCGCAGACCCTCTGCGTGTGCTGAGCGTGGAGCGGCGTGCAAGCGAAGAGCGCGGGGCGTTATTTGTTGTCGTTTTCGTGGCACGTTAATGCTGCAACGCGAGGCTCCCTTTTGCGCGGGAGCAACGTCTCGGCTGACCCCGCCGCGCACCGCCGTGCTCGCCTGGTAATTTGAATAAATCCCCATAGGGTGTTTATCAAAGTTGCGGTGAAGCCTGGCAGGGGATGTTTCGGGAGCCCGTGGGCTTACGGCGCGGCTGGGTGGCGTGGGACGTGCTGCGGAGCTTTCCACCAGAGGGCCACATTACTTGAGACTTGGCGAGGAACCCTTCCAGCCGCCGAGCTGGGGTGCAGGGACTGCCGGGACGCCTCGCCAGAAAGGTGCGGGGCTGGCGTCGGTGTCAATAAAGAAACGCGGGTTCCTTGGGAAGCGCGGAAATAAAAGAGAGTGTGTGCCTGTCTGCGTGCGCGTGAGTGTAATTTGGATGTGTGAGTATGAAAAAATGGGGAAAGAGAGAAGCAGCTTTTCTGTAGGTATGTTTCCATTCTCGCTTTTAAAACGTTCTTTTTTTTAAGTTTGTCTGTTTTCTCAACGAGTTGGAGAACTGCTTTTGTGTCTGAAACTGCAAAATTAGACCGTTGTCTGACTGCTGACGCTGTCTAATTATAAGATGCAGTCAGTTCATTCTTGTCACTGTGAGATTTCTTTTCCTTTTAAAACCTGCACAAACAGAATTCCTTCCACTTCGTCTACCTAAAGAGTTGCCTCCCCGTCACCGGACGCGGGCTGTCCTGAGGCAGCGAAGCCCAAGCAGTTTGTTTGGTAAACAGTCGGGGGCTGACTCTGCAGAGTGCCAGGTACCTGCTCTGAACTCCCGAAAGTCATCAGTGTCTGGTCCTCTCGTCTGCTGAGGCCACGCAGCGCCTTTGGGGTTCAGACCCATCCTTTGTAAATACTGAGGTTTTTCCTTACCACATCAGGTATTGCATTAATGCAAGGAAAGTTCTCTCCCGTAAAATAAAGTATTATAAAAGTCCTGTCTTATTGAAACATGTTTTAACATGATAGATAAATTGCATGTGTACGGGCCTCTGAAATAACAGGTCATAATAGCTCTTAAAACCGAATCATTCTTAGTGCTGAATTACGCAGTGTACACTAGCTGCATTTATAGTTAAATATTTCAAATGGTGACAGAAAATGGGGAAGAATTAAGTAGTTGTTGATTGAAATATGAGAAGTTCTTAAGGCTTAAATCTGTACCTTGCTTCAAATTCAAGTGTATTCTGTTTTAACAGTTGAGCACTTTCAGTGTTACAGTCTGAGGAAATACACGTTTCAGTGTCTTCATTAAGTTCTTAGCAGGTTTACACCTATATACATACATACACACACACAATTATCTATATATGTACACTGTGTGTATGTACTATTTTTATATAAAATTATACATACACACATATATATTTAATATTGTTTTCATAGAAAAACATGCCATCACCTTTATTCAGGTGTTCAGATTATAAAAGCATTTTAAAATCTTTATTGAGAGAGAGTGCATTTAATTGGTGAAAATGTTTAAAAAACTGAATTTAAGTGAAACTCTTTTAAAACACAAAATATTGACAGATATTGTGTCACTTACATGTTTCTCAAGTCAGCAGACCTAGGCATTTGTAGCCAATTTGTCCATACAGTCACAGATTCTAGTAGATAGCATTTGCAAAGACCACAGAGAATAACAACTGAAGATGAAAATATCCAGTTGAGTACTAATAACAGACAGGTTCTGAGGAGACAGGCTTAGAAGTGACAATCTTTTCTTCAAAACTGTGATTAGATCTTAAATAAGCAGACAGGCAAAGTAAAACCATGGGTACAGTTAATAGGACTCAAGAGGCATTTTATGGTAGGGTCTGCACCATAGGATTTAAATACAACTTGAGTTAGGCATATAAATCCTTCTATAAAATATGTTGATGTGAAACATAGACACTAGTAAACATTCAGCGGGACATCCTTTAGATAATGGCCATAGCTTTATGCTACTTTTGCTTTTCTTCCTCTTTCTGCTGTTTCTTTTCTTTTTTCTGTTTTTGACCAGATGCCTTTCGAAACGTGATTTAAGAGAAAAATGATGGCTGGTTTTATTACTGTCACTGTAGTGACTCTCTAAAATATTATTTTTAATATGCGACTTGTCTAACAAACTTTGACAAGTAGAAAAACAGACCAAACCCCATTGTACCTGCAGTTATTATTCTTAACATTTTTTATTGTTTAAATACGTACAAGATATAAAGTACCGATGTCATAGTTTAACATGCTGGTTTTGGCTTCTCTGAATCATTTTATTGGGGGCCTTCAAATAAACAAATCAAATTCGTTATAGCTTTTCTAAAGGAAGCAAGTAAGTGATTGCTGGTTTTAATACGTTTCCTTCAGCTGGGCAGCTGCATAAAGTGATGCTAATGCTTAAGAATAGCTATATCAGCTGAGTAAAATCACACAATAAGTTTCCACTGTGGCATGAATGTGTACTGGGGAAAGTTAAACATAACAAATTTTAGACCACATACAAAGAGCAACTTGGTGAAGTTAAAAATTTAAAGTTCTGTACAATTTGTATCTTGTTCAAGCATTATGATCACAAATTGGTGGATTTATAGAAAGTAAATAAGCTAAAATAATATACTTCATTAAATTCTTATAAGCAATTGTATGGAGTCTGGACAGTCCTGTTATTGGCTTGATGAACTGCGTTGTTGTGATCTTTATATAGAAATGGGAAGTTTGACTTAAATCAGGGAGTTATTCCTCATCCATGTATCAAGAGAGAATGACAGTATTCTATAATATATTGTTATATACACTTGGTGATAAATGGATTGGATGCTGTCACAAATCATCAGGTCGGCTTTGAAGATGTATGACTAGAACGTA
>NC_134421.1:44527174-44559674 GCF_030867145.1 Opisthocomus hoazin
AATCTTTAATGGAGATTTCACTTTCTTGAGCTTTACAGATTTGATGGAGGATCCTCATGCTGGTTTTTCCCTGTCTGGACCTGTGGTTCTTGTCTGTCTAACGTCTGGGGCTCCTTTGCTAGTTGTTTTGAAGCTTCTGTAACTTGGAGACCTCATGTCAGTGCCTGCACCGATCGGTTTTGTTGGCAGCCTTGTGCCACAGGGAATAAAACAGAAAGCCAAAAACCAGGGCTGAAGTAAGCAAGCAGCCGTCCCATTTATTAATCCTTCATTTGTTCTGTAGTCTTCAAAAGAAGAAACAATGCAACTGCTTATGTAGCTGAAAAGCAGGTAGAGTTGGTAAGGTGGGAGTGGAAGAGCACAGGGTGTGATGATACACTTGTGCTGCTTTGTTGTGAAAGTGAATTCAGACACAAGAGTATTCCATGTGCTTTGGTCTCCTAAAAGCTACAAATAGGATTGAGAAGTATGTAGCATTTACTGCTGTTGTTTAAAGCTGGAGAAGACAAAGTTGTGAAGATAGTTTCAGAAGGGATGAGGATAAGTACCCTTCTCTGGACGTGGTTCAGCGTCTATTAACTTCAGAGTGGTTTTAAGTACATTCATAGATGTGAGAGTTAAGGGAAGGGACTAAAAGTTCAGAGTCAAAGATGATAAAATGGACAATGAAGATAAATAGATAGAAGACATAGCTGAAGGGAGATAAATGCTATAGTTATATCTGAGGAGGCTCTCTTTGCCTGTGAGAAGCACTTCTGCCTTTCAGTCAAGTGAAAGAAAGATATAAATAACCTTAGCCAAAACAGAAACACTGGACAGGAACACTAGAAGTGCCAAAACATTCAGTTTATTGAAAATAATTTGATTTAAATATAGTCTTTGAGGACAGACTGAAGATAGGGGGACAAAAAAGTAGATTAAAGAAAGCTGAAGTACAGCTGAATTTCTTGCAAAGCGCCATAGTGGTAAAACTCGTGGTAATGAGAAAGAAGTACCATCATATAGCTTGACCAGTGGAGCTCTCCTTAAGTATAAGGTAACACCAGTATGCCAATATAGTGTAAGTCCATGAGGAAGAGATGCCATATAATAAATGCACTGAAAGAAGATGAGGGAGATGACGTAACAAGAAACAAAAATGTTCCCTAACCAAATGTATGTGTGTTTACAAATATGTACAATTTTATCTGAAATATTAAATTGGTTATAGTGTGTATTTAATTTGGGTAAGTGTAACAAAGGAGAAATAATTATTTTAAATTGATAGGTTTTATGTCAGAATGACAGCAGTCACAACTGACAGCTGTTTGGTACAACAGGTATTTCTGTCATTTCTTTTATTTATTTCCATAAATAATTTTTTCTATCTGCATAGTTAGTGCAATCAGCATGATTTGTTTTTTTTCTTTCTTTAGGGATCTCAGAACAGAAAGAAGCAGAACTTGTATATCAGTAGATGTCTAAAGAGAGCCCTGCTAAGTATGTAACTAATTTTAGGAAGTATACTAGGTCACCGATTCTGCATAGTGGACATCAAACTAATCTACAAAGAAACAGTCGATTGAGTTGAAAATTTAAAATATGCTGCAGTATGCCAGTCAGTCAAAGAAACAAATGCCCTGTACATCCTCTCCAACACAACTGTGCAAATATTTTAAGCTATCAGAAGACAACCAGAAGATCCTTTCGAAGCTAAATGTGATTTGTAGGAATTAGATTGGGCAGCTTCTCTTTGTAAGGGAATCTGTATGGGTGGATTTTATATTTCTGAGCATACGTATTAGGCTCGAAATCACTTTGTAGTTACTTTGCACTACTTTGCATAGAGCCTTTGCAGCCATGGGGTCTGTTTAAGCCTGAACAGAATGTTTATTATTATACTGCATGTTATGAAGTGTTTATATATTGTTATTTATAATATTTATATATTTATTTATAATAATTATTTATAATAATTCAAGTTTTATGTAGGATTTAGAGATTAATTAGCAAAACTGATAGTAGTAATAAAGCATTGCCCACTTGGCCGTTTCCAATAAGAGGTCGTAGATGCTTCTAGTACTGACCTCTAAATAACTATTTGTTTTATTAATTTCAGGATTTATTTTAAATGTATAAACAGATTATCTCTTCTTGTTCCCAGTGAATCCTTCCACCTGCTGGCCTTGGCTCTTCTTCCACAGGGTCTCCTTTCCCTCATTCTTTCTGCTGGCTTTGTATCTGTCATTGTTGGCTCAGTTTCTTTATCTACCCTCCACATTGTGCCCCCTTCACCTTACACTTTCTTGTCTTTCTGACTTGGCCACACCTTCTTCTGCTGCTGATATTTGTGTCTATCGATCTTGATGCCTGTGCATACCAATTTTTTAGTCTCTTCTATTTAGCAAAGTGCGTCTCTCTTGTGGCTGTTCTAGTTTATCTAGGAGATGTTTTAAGAAGTTGGACATTTTGATCTCAGAATAGTTTGTAATCGTGTAAATGCAGTCTTAAGAGGCAGAATTATCATGCAGTCCCACACCAACGAAGCTGTTACCAACATAATTCCCAAGATGCATCTATCTAAATTGTAGATAGTTAGCATACGACTTTTGTAAGGACCAAATGTTACCACTGGGGTCTTTGCTATTAAACCGTGCCTGAGAAATCTGGGACTGGGAGGAGTGGTGAATTGCTACCGAAATCCAAGGAGCTCAGCAGCACGTCATCTCCCATCAAAATGGGTACGTGTCTGCTTGAGAAGAAAGTCTGAATAAGGTTGCAGTGGCAGTATGAAGTCATTTTTAGCAAGAGCTTCAACATGAACTCCGGAAATAGATTGAGCCAAGGAAGAAATTCACTTTAAGCCTTAAGATTTAGGTTGTGGTGTAAAGCCTGTCTTCTCCCTTGGGTTGCCTAGAAGGGCTACAGTCTTAGTCAAATGGAGAAGCAGCTTCCTGGAGAAGCTGGTTTGCCTGAGCTAACTTTAAACTAGCTTGTGTGTGTGCTGTTAGGGTTGTGTCTGTAGCGTTGTAGAGCACAGTAAAATTTCAACTGCCTGAATATTTACCCAGATTCTTTGACTTTTGTAGTTTGCCCTGAGCTATGTCTGTCACAACTGGCAGTACCCACTTAAATCTTGGCTCATGCATGTCTGGCTGCTTGTGCTGCAGTCACAGCAATGTGTGCGATGTAGATGTGTTCCCTGAACTGCACAGGTTGCGGTTACTGATTTCTTCTATGTTGTATTTTGGTATGCAGTTCCCTATGTTATGTGCTTGATCATAGTTGTTCAAATTGCTAGGTCTTTAGAACGATACTGCAGTATACAACATGTATATTGCAACATGTATATATGACATCTATGCATATGAGTAGGATATAAGTATATGTAATTTTAGAACCTGCTGTTTTTATAAATCAAAACCAAAATGATTAACCTAATTTATGTTTGTCAAGATATACAGAGCGATTCCAGGAGAATCCATATAGTTTTTGTTTGTTGCTTTCTTTAGGCTGTGTGATCTTTTTTTATACTTACATTATTAAGGCTCATCAGTTGCCTCTCTCCAAACTGTGCAAGAATCTAACTGTGCTTCAAACTGTACTGCCAGTTTTCATATTTAAAAGCCTTCAGACTGTAATTTGTCATCTCAGAGTACTCTTTCTTTGAAATTCTTTTATCAAAATGAAAAGAGGAAGGAATGATTGCGGTTCCCTGTATGTCGTATCTCCAGGTATCCTATAAATAATAAACTTAGCATTTTGTTTTATTAATCCTTTTGACTGTATCCTAAAACACAGAAAATGATAGTAAAGCTCTCCAGTAAGTAAGAGGGCTTTCCTTTCACAGATTATTCTTCCAGATGCAACATCAGTCCATCTTTTGGTGCACTCCAAACCTGTGCATCTTATTGTTTTTCGTACTGCAGACCTACAAGCCTCAGAAACTGTTTTGGAGTTTTTTTTTCCTAAAAGTTGTTTGTCACATGTGATTTTATGTTTTTGGCCTTCTTATTCATTCTTCTACAGAATGTTCTGTGAAAGCAGGAACAGTTCATCTTCTGCTGCTCTTTGAGGCTTTGCTATCAATTTCCTCAGGAGAAATGGGGAAGAACAGCCTACCTTCTCTTTCTCTTAAATCATAAGAAACAAGCCAGAAGGAACCATCCAGTCTCAGACTTCAAGATTTGATTTCACAAGTAAATAAAGTTAATGACAGAAGCTGTGATCTGATATGGACAGCACTAATGTGAGCAAAGTTCTTGTGTTTGTGGATCTGAGATACCAGATACACCAAACCTGATGTTGGAAATTGTCCTGATTTCAAATGGGATTATTTATAATAGTACTTTATCACAATTAGTCCTGCTTTAGAATAGTAATGGTAAAAAAAAGTAAAATAAAAATCACAGGAACCAAAATACATATAACATGAAAAATGTGTTAGGTTTTCTATGAAACAGCGGCTCATGAAAGACGCTACCTGGTTTATACAGTGAACTTAGAAAGGAGTAGAAACCCCAGTATGCTTGAGCTGTTATTTCAAACAGTGAAGAGAAACACAGTTTGAATGCAGTTATCTAATGTTGTAATGCAGAGATCTTATATGTGACTGCGTCTGTTAGTCCTAAATCAGAACATCTCCCAGATCCTTCCAGATGTGGAGGACCCAACACATTAGGAAACAGAAATCCTTTGGAAGTAGGAATGTATTTTCTACCAGCCCCTTTTATAACTGAAAAAACGTCTCTAGCATCCTTAATATATACATGTTCACTTTCTGTGTTTTAACGTGACAGTAATCATGCTAGGAAAGTGTTGTCACATCCTGAAATGTAGAGCAGATCCGATGCAAGATTTCTCCTCTTCACTTCCTTCATAAGTTGGACTTTCAGGGGCATGGGTGACTGCTTCAGCAGTGAGCGTAGCTCCGGCTGAGGAGGTGAATATCAGCTTCTTAATCTGTATCCTTGGAGTAACTGATGTGCAGTAAAAGCATCACTAATGTTAATTGTGTGAAGTTTAAGTGTTTTTTTTAGTCAAGTCTGAAGTATTTCTCAGAACGCTTAAGAAATTGAGAACAGAAGTTTTAAATTATGGATTTAATGGAAATTCAAGCAGTGTACAAAAAGAATAGGCAAGACTTCATGAAACAGTTGCTTTGGGGATTCATAACATTTGGCAGACAGGTACAGTTGTGTCATTGTTCATGAGAACATCAGTGAAAATAGTAGAATTTACCTAAATTATATGCAATAATGAGATACACACAAAAAATATTTGTGTCCTTTTAGAAATGTCTTTAACATTAGCCTTTATCCATTTGCAGTCATACATGTTTCTCAAAATTTTTTAAGATTGTACATGAATTAGAAACATGCTACCATACTCGCAGATGTCTTTTGAAGTTTATAAGACATAACACACCCAGAAATGTTAAATGAAATCTGTCCTACAGAATATATTCTAAAGCATCGACTTAACACAGAAAAACAAGGAAAATGGGTAAGTTGATGCATTATTTTTTTCCCCTCTATTTTGTATGAATCCTTAAAATTCTGTTAAATCACTCAAAAATGATAGTTACTGAAAGGTGCGCTCTGCATATCTGGTAAATATGAAAATGAAGAGGAAAGATGGCTATGTAAAATGTCCTTATGGGTTTCAATGGCAATCAATATTATGTTTCTTAATTATGTTTTAGTGGGTAAATGCATCATGAAAGTTAGAGATTTTAAATTATTTTCCATAATTCAACTATAGAGGAAGAATAGGGTTCCTGTACTCAAAAGCATAGCAGAGAGCAGCAGTGGCTTATTAGATTGGAAAGGACAAGGAGCTGTGAATTATACTGTGGGCTCAAGAAGCAGAGACCAGAGAAGGAAGATGAATTGTGGAGTGGGAACTGAAGGTTAAGAAGCTCTGCAGCCCCTGGGACAGAATAAACTTAGATTAGGAACATCCACGCTTGTTGTAAGCAGAGCAGCCTTTGTGGCCTGCAGTGCATCCAGGACAGTCCTTCCTGCAGATGATGCTCCGTCTTCATTTCATTTCTTGGCTTGCTCCCACATTATTTGACATTTCCTCTCAAATGAATCTCCCCACCTCTTTACAGCCCCCACCAATCCTTCCTTGAACACAGCATTTTTACAGCCCCAGCCCCAGCTTCCCAGTTCACAGCCTGGATGCTTGTTGATGCCTGTCCTTTTGTTTTGGCCATATCTGACCACTGGCACCGGTCCTTATCTAGTTCAGTTGCTGGGCTCTTCAGACAAGGAGAAAGCACCTTATTTTTTGGCATGATATAGATACTGCACTTACCCAATTCTCTGACAAAAAATGCTGTGCTAACATGCCTGCCTTCCCTACTACTCTCAATGAAACAAAAAAGAGAGCCAGTAAGCGTATGAGGCTGAGAACAAAATTGTATTTGCTCAAGTTAAGTCATAATGCGTAGCCTAAACGCTCTTACCTTTAAAATCCGAGTCAATCCACATTAACAACATAAAATATAGATTATGAAGCATATTCTGTGTGATTTCTGTTGTGGTGGAACTCTGAGAAATGCAAAATAAGCAAAGCCAAATTTTATCAAGTCTAGAAAAGTATACTTAATGCAGAATTATTTGTGCGTTATTTGAGCTCTATGATATAGCTTACATGAAATACTTGCATGAGAAAGCATGAACAATGCTCTCAGTTCTTAAAAATTACATCATCCATTTTTTTAAGAGTCCAGTTATGGAGTAACATGGTAAAAAATGAAGGTAAAAATATATTTAAGATAAATACCTTGGCGTTATGCATTTGTTTTGCATTTTGCCGGTAATCTCTAAGATTAGAGCTGGGTAGCTAATGTCAGCTAACACTAAATATTATAACTCATTTGTAACTGTGCCGTACAGCAGAAACAGTAGGAGATGCATAGCAGTAGAAACAAGAAAAATATAAATTTAACACAATAAATTTACACTGAAAGAGCTTTAGGGAGCAAGCCTACTTAATTGAAGAGGACATAAGCACATGTTTATCTGCTGTGTTTAATAGAGAATGTGTAATAGATTCTTAAAAAAAAGCATATACTTAAAGAGCTTAACTGACACAAAGGTAATAACTTAACAGGAATCATAGAATAAAAGCCTGTGTATTTCTGAAATATGTAATTTAAGGATCCTATTCTACAGTCATAAAATGTACGAGCTCGTACTTAAGACAAATGTTATGTTTAACATGCAGCATTGTTGCTCCAAATTTCCAAACGATACAGTTAACTTTTTCCAATTTTCTGCCCTCATCCTTAATTATAAAAATAATTTATTTAAGGGCCACAAGACTTAGCAAGGGTAGGGTTTGTAAAGTGTTGCAGCATGTACATTTTCCTATGTTACAACATAATAAGGTGAATTAAAACATCACCACTCAATGCCATGCCACTCTTTAAAGAAGTAACCTTCAACGTGTTTTAGGCTTTAGATATCCAGACTTCAAGATGAGTTGGATCCAAAATAGTATTAAGGGAAAAAAATGTATAACTTTAAAATTCCAATTTAAGTTATTTGCATTAGAATGATTTTTTTTTATAGCCCAGCTTAAATTTAACATTTGAAGTATGAAAATACTTATATAGGTCTAAAATTGCTGCAGCCTATTATAAGAATTTAAATAGATAAAACAGACCTGTTGCATCAGTGAATTCTCTTCAAATTTCAATGAAACAAAGGCTTCTGCTTTTTTAATTGCTGTCAGAATCAAAGGAAGGCATGCTAAATTTCTGAGTCTAGTCATTCTTTGTGAAAATGTGGCTGTGTCATCCAAAAATGTCTATCATTAAAACATTTTTGCTTAGAGTGAATGCTAGTACTTACCTGGTTTTTACTGCAGAAGTATGTTTTTGCTGCATAGGAACATGTTTCTGTTGTCCCTCAATGGGCGTTCTAATTCAGGGCTGAAAAATCCAGTTGTAACTAAAAGAGCGATCTAACTTCTTTTCCAAACTATTTCCATGGCAGTCAAGCTCCTAACCCATTTTAGAAACTGTAAGAGGATGTTTCTTTCGGTGTCTGTATGTAACCTTGGTCACTTTTGAACTCCTCTGGTTACCAGAAACTATTGGCCAGTTCACTCACTAGAATAAAATAGTTCTTGTATAATAAATGACTAAACTTTAGGAACTTTAATAATCTAATAAATACAAAACAGTTTTAAATTACTATTTTGAATCTAATTCTAATTTCCATCTCAACACACTGTAGCAAGATAAAAATTCGAGCAATATTATTTTCTAAATAAGAAATATATCCAGCTTAATTAAATGTAAAAAAAGTAAGGATTTTAAATGTGCGTTTCATAATAGCAAAAAGAAACAACTAATTTAATGTAAGAGCTCACGTTTTATCAAGCAGCAACATAACATAATGGTTCAATGAATCAGTGACAAAGAACTTCTGCTTAGGCAAATACAAAATGAGATTAAGAATCTACTATTTAAATCAGGAGTTCCTGCATGCTGGTTTAAATTGTCATTAAAACTGATGATTTAAACAATTTGATTTAAATCACTCCATCCTGATAAATGGCCGAATAGGTTTTTGTGAGAAAAATATAAAATGCATAGACAGGGGACCACAACAACTCTCTTGGAGCTTCCTCCCCACCTGCCACTTTTGATAAATGTATTACAAGTCTTTAAAAGTACATTATGTTTACCTGACACAAATGCATTATAATAAACAAGACTTGTTCTCCCCTCCACATTGTGGAGTGCATGGAATACTCTAAGTATTCATTTAGGGATTTTAAAAAAACAGAGTGGGTTAGACAGGTAACATACTGGTCTGGAGAGCTGCTTCAACTCACCCTCAGAAATGGGGGTCAGTTTACCTCGTGGTGGAATTGAAAAGCTCCCTTTAAATTTGCTCTGTTATTTTGGTGTGACAAATGACAATCTTCATTTCTGAGGTTTATCTGGTGTCCAGGTCATTAAACGCTGAAAAGTGAGGTTTCAGGTGTTTTTAAAGGCAACTCTTAGGGAGATATTTCTGAAGGCCATGGGTGCCTCAAGGAGTCAGCTCCCCCAGGCTCACTCCCTACCCATCAGAGGGAAACAGAACTTCCATGGTCTTGCACGCAGCTGGGAAGATGAAACGTGTTGTGTTCCTTTGGTTGGCCGCAGAGCCAACAGACCTCAACGGATTTCTTTTTTGCAGAAAGAGTGGTCAGCCTGAAGCTGTGGGAGATGAGTGCATGGCTCCTGCAAAGATCCCCCATAGGGGGATCTCTGGCTACTGAGAGTGGGGAAGGTGAGGAGCAGTGGGTTGCCCTGGCACGTCCCACCAGCTTGGCCCATCTTGCTGTGCTTTCTCAGCTACAGGGCAGGGCTGTGGAGTGGCTGTGCCTCTTACCCGCGCCCACAGCAGCTGTAAGGGGCCTGGGAAGTTAAAACGAGGCAAGGGGAGCAGTTGCTAGGTGGTGGGTTGGTGAGGGTGACCGAAGGGAAAGAAGAACCAGAGCAATTGGGTAAGGACAGAAGGATGTGGAGGGAAGCTGCTGCGAGATGCATGAGGCTGGCCAGGGCCGACAGAATGGAGCCGGTTTTCATGGTGAGCAGCAGACCGGGAAGAGGGCAAGGATATAGAGGAGCTGAAAGAGAAAGGGAAAGTGTGTGGCCTGGAGCATATTTTCTGAAGTCCTTTTTCACTATTGCAGTCTTGCGGTATTCCCTGCATCCTCCCAGGGGTGACTTCTTTTCCTGATGAAAATATACTAAGCTTATTAAGAAATAGGCATTATGGTAATAGTGCATTTGCCCAAATCCATGCAGTGTGATGCACTTGTAGAAGTATTTACAGTCACAGTATGTATGTGACAGTGAATGAAGTCTGTTTTCACTTTACTGCCCTGGTTCTTTGCCTGCATGAGGTTAATGCCTCTGTGGTAGAAGCTGTGAACGTTGTCACAGGAGCTGTGCAGATCCTTGTAAAACCTCATGTTGTGCAGCCATGACACAGTAATGCTTCTCAGATGTATGATCTCTCATAATTTGAACAACCTGTAGTAATTAGGATGTAGAATCCTCTCAGGACTGAGGTGGGATAGTGCCGTAGGGGCTGGTTGTGGAGGTCCTGCTTCCTTCCCGTGTGGACGAGCTGTCAGGTGCTCTGCTGAAATGGTTCGTAGACACAAAACACTCTGCAGTAACAGACCTGTGATGGTAAAAATCAGACTGAAATGGCAGTATGGAAAGGCATATGTTATTAACATGCTGATTCACACCAAAAGACTGATATTTTATATACTGTGAGTAAAATCTTGTGCCTGTTCAATGTACGAGGCTAGAGTTTCACCTAGAACCAAAAGAAATGTTTACAATACTAAAAAGACAAAGAAAACGCTTCATGTTTCAAGTATTAAGTAATAGATAGATAATTTGTTTATTGTATATTTGGATTTTACAAGGGTTGTACAGTCTTGCATAAATACTGAGAAATCCTTCCATTACTGATGCCTTCCAGTATCTTTGCTGTCCCACCTTATCGAAGTCATAGAAATCAATTAAAAGGCAAGTGCATATCAAATTTATAGAAGAGTTTCTCATAAAATAAAAATTAAGGTAACATTTCTGCTGTGAAGCTGCTCAAAAAAAGCTGAATTTTAATACGATAGCTCTGCCATCTGTAAGAATTTGTATTAATGAGCCAAAATTAAAACAGATAGAAAGGAGGAAAGGGCTTAAAAAGAATAGCAATACTGCACTACGCTGCATCTGATTTCACCTGTTTCAGCTCGAACACTGTTATAAGGGTTTTTTTAAAATGCTTTTATTAATCTCTGAAAATGACAGGTGTCAAGAGCAGTTTGTGATGCACATACAAAAAACTTGCGGTCAAGAGGTCATATCACTGCAATGTATTAGGCAGTAGCCTTCTCTCTTGTGGAATTTTCCTTGTTTGAAGTGTTTCCAATGAAAGATGCTTGCTGTAATGCACATCAGTAAAATGATCTATTTGGGATCAGCTTTACATGGTAGAGGAAGCTATGAGAATACTTTGGTATTGTGTATGTCTTCTCTCTTAACAATTGCATGTTCTGAACTCTCTGGGATGCTATAAAGCACACAAACGATATATGTCTCACAAGAACATACGTGTTTTGGGATTGAATTTTATAAATATTATTCTCATAGTGATTTTTTTATTTTTTAAGTTTATACCCTTTAAAGAGAGTTCGCATGCCCTGAATACGAACCCATGTATATCACTAAGCCGTCTTTCAGTATTTTCTTCACTGGCTATGAGCACCACAACTCATAAGGAAATACATGCAGTATGCAAAATAAGACGTTTACACGCCCAGAGAAAACAAAAATGGAAAGGTTTGAAAACTTGCTTTGGTGTGCTTAAAGGAAGTTGTTATTTTAAGGCAGTGATGTATGAAGCCGATTTCAGAGGCTCTCCTTGAGCTCTGTGAGCCAAATGGACTAATTCTTAGAGCTGCACTTTCTCCTTGGGCACATCAAAGCTTGGGCATATGCCTGCCTGGGCAGGTATTTTCAGTCCAGTTATGTCATATGCTACGTAATCATTAGGGAAAAAAAAACCCAAAACTGTAGTGGTGAGGATTTTGAACATTTCTATAAAGTTCAGTTTTGAAAATGTGTCATTTTTTGACACACCAGTCTCCAAAGTGGTTCAGCCAAGAACCCCATGAAATAGTTGTACGCTGTGGTGATCTCGCTAGAGACGGTTTATTTTCTGGTTGTGTTCAATTGTTTTCGGTAGGAGTGGAGAAGGCAGATTAGTGACAAAATTGCAAAGATACGTTAGAAGCCAGCTTTGAGATAGCCACATCAAAGCAGGGTCTCTAATTAGGGATTTAGGAAAGCTGGATTATAAAAATGGGAGCCAGTCAGTTGTTCCTGAAGTGCCCTGAGGGGAGGAGGGAGTGCTCGCTCAGCTCTCTGTGCCCCAGCACCACGCATTGGAAGGACTGGGCAGCTCAGGGAGCGTATGCTTTTTAAAAAGTGAAGTGAGATGAGGAGTGGGATTTTTTCTGTCTCTGGCAGAAGCAGGTTTGTTGAGTTCCTCTGGTTCGGGAGGAAGAGCAATGCTGCTTGCATCATGTGGGTTTTGGTGCAGGGAAGTTCTGCAAGATGTATATTGCAGATTGGTAGGAAATTATATTTTGACTTTTAAAATAATGTTCTTGGTTTCCTTTTGCTTCTGACTGTGATTGTGCAGCATGTTTATGTGTGTAACCAACTGAGGATTTAAAAATAATTGTCCTGTTAGTCTTTATCGTTTTGAGAGGAGGGAATGGAGGGGACAAGAGGACTCCGGGATGGAATATTATGATGGTTACCAGGGCTGAAGACTTGGGCAAAATACACTTTTTTTTTTTTTAAAGTCTTTAAAAGCACAGTAATTTTGGATGAGACTGGAAGAACACTGCAGAGGCAAGACAGCCTGCTGCATCTACAGGAGAAAAAGAGGAATGCAGAAAAGCTGGTGGATGGTAGTTACAGGGAGTAGGAAGGCAGCAAACATGGAAAAAAACTGAAGCAAAGTTAGTGAGAGTAATGAAGTGTAGAGAAATCTATGTCCATAAGAAACTTTACAAACAGCATTTAAAATAAAATGCTCAGTGTGACGCTTCCAGCCCACAATTTACTGATAGCTGTTTTGAATACTTTGAGCAACAAGGACTAGTAAGAAATATGAAAAGGAAAAATGGAAAACAGTATCCCGGAATGAACAACAGTTCAGGAATTCCATTGCGTTTCTGATTGCTGTATAAAGCCTGTTCCTCGCTGTTATCTCATTTTATGGTAGTCCCTAGAATGCACAAAACATTAGATGTCAAGATCATAGCAGTGAAATAGAGATGTTAAGAACTTCTATTCCTAGTTAAACAGTCTATCTCTAACAGTCTGCTGAAAATTGTTATTTTGATGCATTTATATGTATGGTGATCTTTAGGGGTAAAACAAGAGGGCTAGCTGTTATAGCTAGGGTGGGATGGGAATAAAAATTAGAGTTTAGCTTTGTGTTTTGTGAGGATGAACAATTTGGGGAATAGGCCAATTCTGAAATTCAAGTGTAATATCGTTGCCAACATTAAATATGTCATCACCATTCTGGTAGCTGCAGCAGGAAAAGGATAGACCCAACATATAAATTCCACTTGCATTTTTTGGCTTTAACTATTTTTAAATAGCAGAATATCAGAACCCATGTAGAACAAGATAGAAAAGAAAAATCTATAAGGAATCTTCGTATTTTCTACAGGAAAGGCAACGCAGAAGGAAGGCCAAAGGAGTACACAGAGACAAAAAGGGCTAAGCAGAAGCGGGAGGAAAGAGAGCTTGCAGAAGACAGTTTATCCTGGAAGTGATAACATTTTCCCAATCTGTGAATGACTGAACATGACAGTACAGTATTGAGCAACTAATGAGCAACCACTGCAAATGTAGTTAATACATAAATACGGTCTTCTAGTTTCAGTCATTCTGAAAACTTCCCTCTGACATCATCTGCTAGAATACTGGATTGATGGAAATGTTTTGTACTGAATTTGTATTTTAGCCTTCAGACTATCTTTGGTCTGTCAGCCTCACAGTCTGCACACAGCTTCTAATGTCAGTAGCATTATATAGTTAAGGCTAAAGTTTGTGCGTTTTACCAAATCCTGGAAATGTGTTTCATTATGTTTTACAGATAATGAAGATTGGCCTGGAAACAGAGGTTCATAGCTTTGATTCACTTGGTAGCTGTATGTTTTCTACGCATGAATAAAGGTTTACAGAATTATAGTAGAGTATACATAGGAAAGTAATAATGTAAATAATGGTAGTGCTTTGGCGTGTAACTAAAGTAATGAAGAAGCGATTGAGACTTATTTTCTCAAATTTTGGATGTGGAGCTTCTTGACAGTATTGGGTGGGGTGGAATAGGAAGCTGAAACAATCTTGTATAAGGTAGACAAATAAAAGCCTGTAGAAGTGCATTAAATAAAATTTGTCTCCTGAAGTATTGAAAGCTCTCAAAACCCAGGGTTGCTTGGAAGATGAAGTGTTCAGTATTTCTGAGGAGAGCTTCCTAGGTCATTAGCATAAGATGGAAAAGTGTGCAGCTTTCTTTAAAGCTTGTTGGGGCATTAGTGAGATCCAAATAGTTTTTGGTTCCTGTCACAGTTGTGCTGTGACAGTTTTCAGTAACTTTTTTTGTTTGTGTGTTTGAAGCTTGCATGATGTGTTCCCCCATTTTACAGAAAGTTAACTGTTTACAAACCTGTTTGTTCTGAAAATAATTTATATACTGTAGAACTTCAACATGTGCGTTGAATCAAGATTTTAAAATCACAACACTCAATATTCTTGAGTGTTTATTTTTTTAGTAATAGTTTTCTGAAGGGTTGCAAACCAGTGATGAATTAATTTCCCTTAAGTGCCTTATGTGAGAAAAGAAAGAGCAAGTAGGTAGGTCCAGTCTAATTTAACTGAAGTACTTTAAAGACCACAAAACTGGAAGAAAATCTCGTAACTTAAAAAAAAGATAAAAAGGCAGAGCTAATAAACTCTTAAGGTTTTTTATTTCAGTTTTGGTAATGAGTGTTCTGCTTTTGCCATACTCTAAGCTAGTGATTTTTTCATAGATAAATGAGCCCAAATTTTTGTAAGCAGACTGTTCAGTTTGGCAGCACTGATTATTGTTTAACCAATTATGTTTTTCATTTACAAATGTCAGTGACTCCAGCAGCCAGTGACAAAGTTGAAATGCAGAATGTTGCCCAATTTTAGAAAAAATACCTTGCCTGAGAACAGCACTAAATTTATTTTTAGATTAACGTTATCTTCAAGTCTTTAGAAGGCTTACTTCATACTTTTCTTTAATATTATGTCTAAAAATATAACAAGTAAGATTAGCATATTTTACAGTCTTCCTTAGTGCCATTCTCACTCAGTGTGAATACTGGAAAATTTTGTGTTACAGATTTCTTTTCAAAGTAAAATGAACCTTTCTGCTCATTAACAGAATCGGAGGATTTTTAATAGTTGTGCAATATCCCTTAAAAAAAAGTACGGTACAGCCTAGTGCTACAACCAATACATATATTCCCTTAGGCATCACAAAACAAATATTTTGCATTGTGTTGTGGTTCAAAGAAACAATGCTGTGGGAGAGAAAGAGTCAAACAGAAAAAAGTTGTTTGCAACAAGTCAGCAGCATAATATTTTTATAGTATTGTGTTCATCTGCCTGGTCCCACACCTGCTTTGATTGTTGCTCAGATAAATTGGTATCTGCTCAGCCTTCTTTTCCTGGCATCAGGTTCTGTGTTACCAGGACCTTAGTTTTGTGGACAATCTGTGGCTATTTTGGAAGGAAAGATTTTTGCTACTTGGGTGATGTGAATCAATTACATTCAGGGATGAATACAGAGGGCTTTGTGTCTGCTCAGCACTTTTCAGCAGTGTTTTATTGGGGTGTCTTAGGCTTAGGCACCTACGTTTACAAACGGTGTGCTACTTGCATTTGCAGAAGTATGAAAAAGCTCAGTGGTATCGGTTTTCAGTTAAAGCAAGACAACAATGATTCATTGCTGAACTGTTATATCCAAGCAGAACAGGCAAAGCGATTTTAATCACTTAGGCATAACTGCAATACCGAATCCCAGGAAACTATAGCCTGTGCTCTTACCAAAAGACTGATTACATTTTGTCACAAATTTCACTAAGGAAAACTGAACCCTGTCTTAAAGAGTAGCACTGTTATTTTTCTTTGGCATCAGAACATGATCCGTCCTTGGCAATCAGTTCCAGGTTCCCCTTTATATAACTGGTCACAATTCCTACATAAATGGAGAAGTGTTTGGGGTAGTGGTAATTCAGAACCTATACAGAAAGTTCCATGGCTAATTATATTTTTTTTACCATGATGTCCTATGGCTTGTTGATAGGCAGGACTGGAAACAGGTTTGTTTTGCTTTGATTTATAAAGAAGTTACTGCATCATGCATGATAATTTATGAAATTAAATTACACAGCCCTTTCATGTAAGACTTGATTCACAGAAGCAGTTTAGGGTGGAGCTGGGATTACATTTCAGAAGTCAACTTAGTTTTGTATGTTGGTCTGCTGCTGGGTGCTAGCAAAACTTAATCAGCATGTCATCCTGAGATATACGGACATGGATTTTCTTTATCCAGGTTGAGGTGTGATTCCTGGTTTGTGCTTACTATACTTATCTAAATTTGATTAACACACCTGTGGCTTAAATCTTGAAAACATGAATGTTAGGTGTTTTCATATTTCATGAGTGTATCACAGTAAATTTAAATCAAACAAACTCTTCAGAGAAAAAGTCATGCCAAGAAACTTCATCAAGTGTATATTTGTACCAAAAAATGCACGCATATTTATCCCAGACTATAGTAGTTGCAGTGAATGATATTTCCACTGGATCTGACCCAAGCATCACTCTGAATTTCTGAGAAAATGTCTTTGAATGTATTTGAAAGGCAGACTTGCTAAAATCCCGTAATTAAAATCCTGTAGTGTTTCTCAATCATAGTCTTCCAGGGAGATAAAGAAGATGAGTTAAGCTTAACTTCATAATTTTTCCTCCATTTTCCTGCTCATTTTCAGAAGTCTGTGTGATGATTTTAATATTTTTGCTACCTGTACAATAGTACAGGGTTGACTTGATTCAGTCTGTTGATTCATAGCAATTCCCAAGCAGTGACTAGAAACAAGCTACGTGTTTACTAAGCATTCTGTAAGTCTTGGTGGCATGTAAGAAGGTGGTAATAGCAAAGGCCTGTGATATAGACCACACTGCAATCTTAAGTAAATCCGAATAAGCAGAATAAAAATCCTAAGTAAAAATCACTCCTGTTAAGAATCTGTTGCAGATGTCCTGCGACAAAGGCAGACTTCAAGCATGTTCCATTAGTACCCTAAATACATTGGTACAATAAAAACAATTTTGTATGGCAAGGGTAGCCTTGTAGCACTTGACTACCTTTCTGAATTACAGAACTTGCTATATTTTTATATTTTGCTAAAGATATTTTCTTCTTAAGAGCATTATTATGTATTTAAAGAAGTATTCTATAGTTCTTTGTTTATAAAGTTGAAAAATTGAATAATTTATCTGCTTAAAATAGCTGTCTTCAATTTATTTCTCTTTGTGAGATAGCCACAAATATGAATTCCTTAAAATTTATGGTTTCTGTCACTTGTTTGAGTGTTCAATGTCCGTGTATGCTGGTTTTAAATTTTTTAGCCTAAGTGAGAGTAATTCTTTGGAAATTTCAGTGGTTTTTGCTTCATTTATGTGAAATAGTTGTCATTGGCCAGACAAATCATGTGATATTGCTAATAGCTTTGAATATAGAGAAGAAAATGTACAAAGTGGCACTTATTAATTAAAGATCACACACCAGATGATTATAAGAAGGTTCCACTCATCTGCTTAAGTAAGACAAATGCAATGTATTAATACTAAGAAAGATACCATCCCCTTATATAGTAAGTCTGATGTACACATGGAACCAAGGAGTTTCATATTAAGACTTTTATTTCAGCTTCGTTATGGCTGTATAATATAGCTAAAGAAATCGTAAGACTTTATGATTGTGAGATATACAGAATATAATTTAATCTCGATTTACAATTGTTTCATCTGGGTTCCAACCAAGTTCGCAGGAAGAAGGGATTGAGGCTGCTGTACATATCATTTTTAGTATGCTGTGTTACACTAAATGCTGTAGGTGTAACTAGAAAACCTTGGGAGGTGCAGGAGGACTCTTATAGATCTAACTAATTTTAAAATGTACTTCAAAATAGACTAAATTATTATGTGAAATACATGTTGTGTGTATATGATTATGTCATCTCAGTTTACATGTGGGAATCTTTCATCTGGTTATTACAATGTCATTACTGATACAAGGAGAACCTTTCAGCTGAATAGTTATTAAATATTGAAATGCTCTGAAGATATTATGCAAAATTAAATATTTAATTTTGCATAATATCTTCACAGAAATGTTTCAGCTGTTTTATATTTTGAGAAGATACTGAAATGTAAGACTTTAATATTGTATGAACTAATAGCTTGACAAATTTCATAAATGCTATTTAAGGCATATACAATTCTCTATACTTTTCTGTATGAATATAGAACTGAAGGACTGGAAATTATTTCCTTGGTCGTGGGATTCAGTCATCTCATATTAAAAGGAAATCTCAGAAGTTTATCAAACTACACATAAGTTTGCCCAGCTCCAAATGCATGCATGCACACAGAGTTTGGATTCTTACAGCTGACAAAACGTGCAAAGAGAGCAGGTAAGTCAATGGGGAGATAGTTGAGAGGTAAACAAAGTATTAGAAAACTAATTAAGAAGCTCTTATAACCAATCTGAGTAACTCATCCCTGAAAAAAAAAAACAAACCCACACACAAAAGCCCAAAACACCAAACAAAAAAATCCCAAACAACCACAACAAGACCGTACACAAAATACTCATGGCATTACCTTCAGTTAGATTTTTGCCCTGGGCTTCAGTGAAGCCCGAATTTCACCCTGTGTCCTCCCTACTAGCAGATAAGCCTCAGTAACAACCAATATTAAACTAGGCTGAGATAGCTCTCTTGTTTTCTATAAATCAAAGATGCTCACATAAACAATTACCAACTCGTGGCAGACTGCCAAGTGTATATTTCTTACTGTAACCACCAGTGATCATCATGGGGATTGTCATGCTTTTCCCTCTTGGAATCCACATTCCAGAATATTTGTGCTAACAGCTTATTCACAGCTTGTTAAATCATACCTGATTCAGGGAAATGTTTGGGCAAAACAGGGTGCCTCCAATGTACTTCATGAGCACAGCAGACAACTAGAAGTCTTCAGTGCTATGGTAACAGATCTATTCAGCTTGATTTGGGAAAATGGCTTGGGTTAAAGGCTGCCTGTGATTGAGCCCTCATTAAAATTGTTGGAAAAGGTGCATTGACTCAATGAAAAGATTGAGAAAATAATGTATTTTTAGCTTCCTTGCCTTTAATAGCTTTAGGGTCTTTCTCTTGTCCCTTTCACCATTATGGATCCATTGATTTTGGTCAGACTTTCTTAATAGTATCGCTACAAAGCTGATTAGGGGACTGGGCCATCTCTCTTATGAGGAAAGGCTGAGGGAGGTGCTCCTGTTTAGCCTGAAGAAGAGAAGGCTGAGAGGGAATCTTATAAATGCTTATAAATATCTTGAGGGTGGATGTCAAGAGGATGGGGCCAGACTTTTCAGTGGTGCCCAGCAACAGGACAAGGGGCAACAGGCACAAACTGAAGCATAGGAAGTTCCATCTGAACACGAGGAAGATCTTCTTTATTCTGAGGGTGACGGAGCGCTGGAACAGGTTGCCCAGAGAGGTTGTGGAATCTTCTTCTCTGGAGATATTCAAAACCCGCCTGGACGCAGTCCCATGCAGCCCGCTCTAAATGAGCCTGCTTCGGCAGGGGGTTTGGACTAGATGACCCACAGAGGTGCCCTTCCAACCCCTACCATTCTGTGATTCTGTGAATTGAGTGACAGCCACTTGAATTATTTCCTGTGTGGTATTAATGAGAAGTATGGTACAAATATTCTGTTTCATACTTCATTTAGGATTTTAGATTGGAACCATAAAACCTCATAAGTAACCATCATCTGTCCATCAAGGGAGAGGCATAACATATACACCAGGTTAGCCCAACCAGTACAATGATTCACCAAATACTTCCCTGCTGATCAGCTGTTGCCTAGTAGGTACGTGGTCTTTTGGGTTTAGGATCCTTGTGGGATCCGTTCTTGTCCTTTCTAGTTACAGGGCAAAGTGGATCCGAAAATCTTAGCTTGTGCTTCTTTACCCATAACCCATTTTAAGTAGCTGGAGGCATGCTTTGATCTTGTGAAGCTCCCTTGTTGGAAAACTCTTGTTGAAGTACTAAACTTATGATCAGACACAAACATGTCTTCATCTAACCAAAAACGTAAGCTAACACATAAGAAGAAAAGTATCAATTGGTTCTTTATTTCTCATAGTAAGATATACAGCAATATTCAAACAAGTTTGCATCTTTAAGATGAGTAGTTTTTTTTATATCTATGCCGGTAAGACCACGCTTGACCTACAGGTTCCTCTTTGTTCTGGCCTGTTACTGGCAAATAATTTTGTATGCAATGTCCTCCCTGAATTACAGTTGAAAATTGATTGTTTGCATAGAAAATATTCTTTAAAATTTTGTCAAATATCTAATGTTTTTAGTAACTGAAGCTGAACTATTTTTAAAATGTTCCTGAGAGCCTGGTTTGATGTAATTAGTCATTCATGTTAAAATATTTTATTGTGATGCCATTAATCATGATCCCTAAATATTCTTCTTCACTCTTCTTCACTGTTATGCTTCAGAGGATCCTCAGCATTTTGCAGGGTCAAGCTATAATAAGTGCTGATGGTTGCTGATAGCCCAGTGCAAAAGTCAGTATCAGTGGCATGACAGAAGTGGAAATTCAGAGCCTTCTCTTGTGTCATCTTCAAACCCAAAACACCCACTGAAGTAAAAAATCAGGGGCAAATGTAGGTCAGCATGTTTACATCACCATAAAACAAGCAGGGTAGATGTTCATCTCCTCTTGAATCAACAGCATCCTTTATTTTGGGGGGATTTTTGCTTCATGTGTAAAGAAAACAGCATCATTTCTGACCAGCTATCCAAATTAGAGCAGTCCAAGGCATGACTGTTCATTGATTTTCTATTTGATTATGAGTGAACAAAACATACATAAGTCTCTTTTAAAAATATGGTCTTGAAACCCCATCGAAGAGGATCAAGAAACGGAAAGCATTAGGAATACAGCAGTAGTCCCTTGATCTGCCTCATTAGTTCAATGGAATTTCAAAAGTGCAGGTTTTAAAATATTGTTCCCACACTTTTTTTGAATGCTAATCAAAAGGTAAATCGATCAGCAGTAATGTGTTGGATGTAAAGCCTGCAGTTTAAATAGCTAGCCAGAAATTGCCCATACTTTTCTTGCTATATCTTTAAAACAATTGCTGTATGATGGGGTAGCAATCATTGTGAGGATAAGGGGACCTAAAAATATATTTCTTTCAGAGTCATAACAATAAAACATAGTTCCATTTGTACTTTTTGGAAATAAAACTGATTTAATGTAAAAACAACTGTGAGTAGCTTCATCTTTGGGTATTATTTTTGCTTAAAAAATCAAGTTGCAAATTGCACTTGGCAAAGTGTTAAGGCTGTCATCATTAACCAGTCCCCATCACAGATAATAGTCTTTTGTGCCTAGTAGAATATATTTTGGATACCATAAAGTCCCGATAATATACAAAAAATACTGAAAACCATTTTATTTTGTAAATAAAAAATGGCAATTATTGGGAAATTTATACAATATTTTTCAGTAGCATTGTAACATGTATAACTAGAAGCATTGGAGAAGTTAGGTTATAAAGTACTGATTTTAAGTAGATACCTTCTATTTTATGAAAAATGGGTGATCAATTTTTAACATTTTTCTATTTAAATCTAGTCAGATACAAGAATGAAAGTGTGTGTGAAAGCAAATTTTCTGGCCTAATTTAATAAAATACCCTTTTTGGAGAATATAAAGAGTAGGATTGTTAGTATGAAATGCTGTTAAGAATGGTACAGTATGACATAATTTCCTCTAATACTAAACAATTTTATTTCAGAAAACTTTCAGACTTTTCACTTACAGTTCTTTCAAAGAGGTACTTTAGTTGACTTTGAAATATGCTTTACAGTAGAGTTAGCTCTTCTGCTGATATTAGGGGATTTAAACATGAAGAAAGATCAGAAAGCACAAGTTAACGGTGAATATTGAGCTGAGATAGAGTGAGCATTGTGGTCACTGTCATAAGTGGGTTATGATTAAAGCTTTTTGGACAGAAAATACCATGTTATGGCCATCCTGAGAACTACCTCAATATTTTACCTTTCCTTTTCTTTCATTTTTTTTAATTTGCCGTGGTGTTGTCACGCAGTTCACACTTGGAAAACTAACTTTACTTGTTTAAATATTAGTAAGATAAAAAAGTTTAAAAAACCTGATTCCACTTGGGAGAGAAGACTAGACTTTACCTGCTTTTTATTAACCTCTGTCTGTCTCTCGATACATGCCCCTGTAATGCTTCTAACCACAAATTTGCAACAGAATGGTTAATAGTGGAGGCTAGAACACATTTTAGCAGGCATCAGTGAAAAGATTGATAATGCTGCTCTTTCTGGTGCCAGTTAGAATATCTAAGAATTCAGATATTGCCTCAAAGAGAATCATATTAAAAAAAAAAAAAAGTGAATATGTTTAAAAACTACATACATTTGCTGTTTTACATTAGCTACTGAAAATTAATGTGTTTCCAATTTTATATATAGTAGGATGCATATTACCTGATTCCAACTTCTTTGTCAGGAAGAGATATGAGAGACCATTGTATTTCTTAAATATATATGGACAGATTTACATGTTCAGGACCATATTTATCTAAAAAAAATAAAATAAAATAAAAGCAGGAAGGGGTGTTGTGTGGTATGAGGACTTTGAAGATTGATATGCAACTGAGTAGGATGTTGCAGTCCTTCTCGGATGTAGACACCAGCAGTACTTTAAAAAAATTTCTTAGATGTGATGCACGATGATAACTATTTGTATTATTGGGCCTTAAAAACTGATTGAAGTTCTTGGTCCCCATTGTTCAATGTACTGTAGCAGTAAAATTAAAAGACAGTTTGTTTCTTAAAGAGCTAAAACGTTGTGTCTTTGAAGAGGTTTCAGTAATAACAGAAAAAATGGACAACAAATACCCTCCACTATAAATGAATAATATTCAGTGGCTGTAGCGTCATGTGCATTACAGTAGTGTTCTTTACACCACAGATGTTTTTTTCTGGGGTTAGCCAAAACAGTGATGTAAATCTCTGAAATCTTATTTATTGTTAGTTAGGATTACCGTACAGGACTGCCTCTATCTGGATGTGTTTTTATAACAATTGCTATGCTAAAGACATTTTGTTATTACAACTTTTTGTGATGTTTTCAGCTTGTTCTTCTTGGGAAGATTCCTCCCTTCACCGTTAGCTTTCTTTTAGCATGCAAAAGAAAACTGCATAACTACATTTATTAGTTTAATTAGAAGACAACTTTTTGGCAATAACATGGACCACTCAGATCATGTTCCTTCCTGTCAGATTCCGTCAACACCTTCCCCCTTTCTTTTCTTTTCATACAGCAGCTGAGGGAATACAGAGAAGGCCAGGGTTGTCATGCCATCAGAGACATTAGAAGTCCTATCTCTGTACCTCCCCTGGCAGGTTTGCTTTTTCATTTACTTTTTTTTTTTTTCAGTTCTGCTGTGTTCAGGAACCCTGTCAACTTGCCTTCCCAAAACTCTGGCCAAGTTCTGACAGTTCAGTCTTTTTTCCTGCCTAAAGGAGTTTTGTCTGCAATGCAGATGATAATAAAAACACACCTCCTCTTGCCTCACCTGGGAGTGAAAACTGGAAAAGCAGTTTCCCTTTTTCTCCAATGGTGTAATCTGCTGTTAGAGAAAATAACACTTCACATACTGTACAGAAAAAAGTGTATACACCTTCTTCTCTGTAGAATGGGGAATGCAATTTATGCCTCTGTCTTAGTTATGCCCTCCTCCATCTTTCAAAGAGCAAATGGAAAAAAAACTTTTGAGAGTGTTCGCTTCCTCCATCTTAGATTCTTAGAGAAATCCTTGCCTTCAAAATTGCTGGAATATGTTCTCTGTTTTTGAACTGATACAGTAAAATTCAACTTTGTTGACATCTAGGAAATGTTGTATTTCTGTTCATCTATTCAGCAGGTAGATGGGTACGTTTCCTATGTTCAAACATTTAATTTAATTTAAAATTGGTCACTGACTTTTTTTTATGATCATAGATAGTTCCAAATGGTATAAGTTTAACAGTGAGATAACAATGAAGAGTCCTCCAGTGTTGAGAGTTTGAACAGCGGCCCGTTGTCCCTGCTGGTTGTTCCTGCCACTTCTCTCTTCTGGTTATATAAGGATATGTATATTTTTTTATTTCAAAGTGGTAGTATATTCTTTTAATATTCTGAAAGAATTCCAGTCATCTTGTCTGCAAATTTAAGGAAACACACTATGTATCTGATAAACACTGTACCTTTTTTCTAAACTAGCAAAACACTTGTGGTTACTCATGGTTTATGTATGCCTTATTGCAGAACTGCAGTGTTGAAACTTGGAGGGATACTTTTTTTCCTCAAAATGGAAACAATAAAAAAAAATTCCCAGTTCTTTAGCAGTTGCCTATGAATAGTGTTTCTAAATCTCACACCTACAGTTCCAGTTAGCCAGTGATTGAGTAGCTGCTGTTTCCACCCTTTTCTATTTGAAGTTTGCGGTATAAGCAATCCTTAAGCTAGCATTTGCATTTGCTGACTGCACCAGCACCCTGATGACTTCATTAATTTCTGTCTGAGGCTGAGGAAAGAGAATGGGCTTTGGTTTTACTTTTAACAGACCTAATGTTTTTTATTAGCTCTACATTTAGTTCAGGCATGTCATCATTTGAAATGCACATACTGCATTAAGATTTACTTCGTTTATTATGCATGAAAACAGGATGGCTGATTGCTAATGGAAGATGCAGATTAATACATTAAAGAAAGGTTTTGTACCTTCAGTAAACCCAAACCACACAACTATAGGTAATGCTTCATCACATGCATAGTGTTAACCCTCACCCTTGTTCCTGGCTTTTTCTCCTAACTTTGAAGAATTCAAAGAATTCTGGTCAATTCTGTATCGTTTTCGAGGTATTCTTGTTACTGGGGATACAGGAATTTCAGGTGATTTTTCAGACAGCGTTGTGTAAGGCTACTCAATGTACCAAGGCGCATGGCCTGCAGCTCAAGGAGGGAGGAAATTGCTACATTAGAGCACCTGTCCTCCTTGCATGTACTACTAAAGGGAAAGGAACGTATGGAAAGCTTGTGTGGCTTTGTCCCTGTCTCATCCCTATCTCAACTATGCATTGGCAAGCCTGGTTGCACAAGTTTACCAGGAAAATCCTCTTTACAGGGAATAGCCCTGTGCCAGCCACCGAAGGAAGGGTTACCATCTTCCTTACAAAGTCACTTCAAGGCAAGACAATAGCATACGGCTTCTGCTCCGGGTCTGCAGGATATAACATCACAAGCCATCCAGGAGAAAATAAATTTCACAGAAATATTCAAGCCCTGCTAACTGCTAAAATGGTATTTGAAATATTATTCATATTTGTTCAGATGCCATTAGGTTCTGTGTGAAAAATCACTTCTCTAACGCAGCTGCCCGTTTTACTTTGTTAAATGATGACTGGCAGGTTTTAGAAACTGGGTTCAGAGAATCAAGGAGCAAATTGCATACCTTGCTCACCGGGCGTTCAGCCTGCAAATTGTGTGAGGTAGGTACTCTTTTTAAAATCAATACTAAAAAGTATACAAAACTTGATTAAATAATAGTGCATATGCATTAATGCTGTTTTCTGTAGCTGAAAGTCTTCTTACTGGAGTTCACAATCAAAATGTTTGTTTGAATCCTGAACATTATTTGATTCTTTTCCCATTTCTAATTAATGAAATCAATTATTACTGGAATGCTATGTTTTAATTTCAGAGTAGATAACTGTTTCTATTTCGACAGAATTACTTGTGCCCACACAGCAGCACTTGCTGTTTCTCCTTTATTGATTCTTATTGAAGCTAAGAAGTTTTAGTCCCTGAATCTTTCAACCAGGGAGTGAAGGTGATATTATATGATTTAAATGACCAGTCACAAAACACAAATGTCTAATAAATTATCTGAGAAACCAATCCAGCAAATGCTCTGTAGGCTGGAATTTGTTTTCTTAAACTATCTGGGAAATCTTTGCTAATGGCTTAGGTATTAGTGGACCAGATGAGCAGTTTTTGGACATCAGATAGAGTTAAAACATAAATAGCTGCAACAGTGTTAACTGTGATTCATCAGACAACAAGAAATTCTTAGTGGATGTTATAATTCATTGACCTCTGATTTTTATATTTAATTGATAATAGAAGTATCAAAATAACAGTAGTGTGCATGCATAGCCAGAAGCCCTACCATGTTAAGTTTATAACTAATGTTTTCTGAAAACAAACCCACTTCATTTTCAGTCCATATGTGAAGGAGTAATGTATATTCACTCACATAACCTGTATTTTCTTCATGAAACAGAGAAAAGCTAAAACATTTCTAGCCCAGCAGCGGTCTGGGTTACATGTCCCTGGGGCCTGCTTTCTTCCAACAGCCCTTCTGCTGCTGCTTCCCCTCCCTGTGACGGTTATCAGAACGTTTTGGTGCTGGTCCTTTTAACAGGGTACAGGTTATCAGAGGTGTTGGTAATACAGGTGAACAGAAAGCAGTGTGGAGGCTATGCCTTAGATTTCACCTGCCGTTCAAACCGAATGCAGCCGTTAGACAGGTTGCTACATACTGTACTTTCACTGAGGGTTTGGGGTGGTGAGATGAGCTGTTGCTGATATTCAACACAGTGTTTGGCTGGCTCTCTAACCATGCATTTTCAGGCTTACTTACAATTTCCCCTCTTTCTGCAGTGCTTTTTTCATGATCATCTCAATTTGTTTTAGAATTATTGAGCTCCATTTTCTCTCATGCATCCAGTTACATCTTTCTTTATATTTCGTCCTTCTTTGTAGCACTGGCAACACTAATGTTCCCTGATAATGATCAGTGACAGTTTTGATAGCTCTGCTCTTTCCAGTCTTTATGTTGTCCTCTTCATTTTGCGGATCTTCATATGTTTTTTTTATGTTTTTCCAAAGGAGAAGTTTCTTAGATAACTCTACATTTTTCTGACCGTTTTTACCAATAGTTCTTTTCCCTGTATATTCATTGCGGTGGCCAAACCCTCACGTCATAATCCTCCTGCCTTTGGAGGGCAGTTTTATGATCTAGTTTTATACTTGTCTTTCCTTTGGCAAGCTGTAGTTTGTGAAACATTAAATTTAAACCTTAAACCTAATACTCATCAGTTTTCATTCAGACATCTTCCTTCCATAACTTTGGCCTTAGTCTCTTCCCTTATTTCTAGCCTAGTCAGTTCACTTACAAGGAGGATTACGTGTTCTTCCAACTGGATGTTATTTGGAGGACCCCAAATATCCCCAAACTCTTTCAAAACTTATCCTAGCAGATCCACACTACCCTTCCTTTTTTGCACAGATTTTGCCCTGCAGGCTGAAATAGTGCTTTTATCGTACCAGTTTCACAGCAGCTTCTGGTACTATTTGCTACCAAATTTTTGAAGTACCACTTACAACATTTTAGACCTAAAACCATGTGAACTTCCGTAATATTACATTACTATAACCACTGATAATTTTGAGACACAGGCATCTGGACCAAGTATATTAGAAGTCTCTGTTCTGTGTGGCAGTTTGTTTCAACTTTGGGATTTTCTTTAATTTTATTTTGCCATGGAAAAACTCAGTTTAGAACACAAATTATGGAAAAAAATACAGTTGCTGTTTGTACAGTTTCATACTCATCTTAAAATCAGCACAGAAGAAAGAAGCATCCTTTTTTTTTTTTTTTTTTTTAAATGTGAATGCTAACCTGATCGTATTTAGACTGCAATTGTAGATATGGTTCCCACTTGGCAAGGAACAGTATAAGATTTTCTCATTTGTTTGTAACTGCATGTACGTAGGGTATGCACACTGTTTGCTAACACCTTTCCTGACAGCAGCGATAAGCTGCCTAGGCTGGCGAGAGAGTTCAGCTAGCAGAGGGTGAAAAGATGAAAGGTCCTTTTATGAAATGCAAACTGAGAAGCTATAATATAAACAGAACTGCTCACAAAGAAATACTGGTTCCTGCCTACACACGACAATGTGTCCTATACACAACTTTATACTTCTAAGCTGTAATTCACATTTTATGCAAATAATCATTCAGTTTACATCTGAATGTGAACAGCTAAGAGGGACTTGAATCATGGTCTCCCCAAGATCCATTCTGCCCAACAATTAGGTTATCTTCTGTCTTTGTTAAATAAATGAGATGAAAAGTGAGATGTGGTTTAGAAGGTCTGATAAAAGCTGTGGGATTTTCGTTATTGAATATTCTGTAGTTTTCTGCCGTAGGATATCCAGTGCAATGTATCTCTCTATTTGACTGGTGTTGGACTGCATTTAGAAAGTGGTGAACACCAACTGCTGTCATCGCAAACAGTAAAAAAATAAATAGCCATAAATTCTTGGGATGCTGTCATTTTTTGTTTCTGAATAAGGAAAACAACATTTCAAGTCTACTGAGCAAAGCATCAGTGTGAGTTCAAACATTAATGTGGTAAAAATAGTGGTGAAGTAGTCACACCCTAAAAATTTTTACCGTGCTGGTAGTTCCTACCATTTCTGAAGAGTTTATGTCAGATCTATACGAGAATAATAAGCGAAATAAATCTGTTTGAAGTCAACTATCTTAAAGTGCTCTTCACTTTTTTTTCTTGGTCTGTAAGGGGAAACCTTTATCCCTGCAGAGTATTTTGTTGAAAGGTCTGGTAGGAGGACTGGAACCTTTGTTCAAAGTGGTGAAGATCTCTTAAAATTAGCATTGCTGTCCTAAATCTGACTTCTCCTTTTCTATCATGCCTGCATTATTCCTTCCATCTCCTTCTAATCAGTAGTCTCAGAATGCACAGCTATCCAATACTTTATCATCCCTTTTCTGCTCCTGTTGTCTATAGTGTTTTCCTGGCTTCCAAAAGACCATAAAAATTCCAGGCATCCTTCATCTCTCATCACTGCTTCTGTTTCTTCAGTTTCTGTCACTTCTTGTGCAACTTAGTCTTTTCATTCTTGTGCACTAACTCCTTGTCCATAATCAGACTGAAAGAATTGGGGGTGAAAGGAGGATTTTGGACTTCTTACGTGTTCTCGGTACTTCCAGATCTTCCCTTTGCCCGTTCTCCTACAGTCTCATCTCCTGGATGGTCTTACCAAAACCACAACTTTAATGGCCACTCTGCCAGTGATGCCAGGCTTCATTGCTGATGACTCCAGTTTTTGTTCAGCCACCTTCATGCTTTCTCCCATGCTGTCCATGAGACTTGAGAGGAGTTCCCCATATAAACCTGTAAATCCGCTATGTCTGTTGCCATCCCTGAAGTTCACGTCCGTGCGGTGTCCACAGTGAGCTCACAGTGGATAGTCTGTGAGTGGACTGAAACTCTTGTATTTCTAGTATCTGGGAACACTTTGTCCTTGCCTTTTGCTCTTTCCTACTGTGTGTTTGCCTGATCTTTTTGTGCTGTACATGTGCGGTCTCAAATCTAATGGGGCCCTCATTTAGGTATCTACACATTACTGTAATTAATTAATAACTCCATCCTTTGTTAGTTCTGACAACTGCTAAGAGGCTGAAGGGCAATTGTACTACTAACCATCTGTATAAATGCAGAAATGCAAGAGACTGAAGATTGTCCATTGAAGTCAGGTTCTGCAGGCTGGCGTATTAGCATATAGTTAGTGATCTGATCTGCGGCATTCAGATGTTTCTGTAACAGAAGCAGCCTCTGTTTTAGGGACAACAAAAGCAGTGGTTTTATAATGGTAAGAGATACCAGTAGCCTCCAAAAGCATGTCTGTGTTCATCAACTAAAGGATATTGAAACAGGAGAGCAAACTCCTTGTTAAGGGCAGTAAAGTGGGAGAGTTCTTGCCGTACTGGCCAAGAAAGAGGGGAGAGTGTGTCCGAGCCCTCTTCCTTGTCCAAGGGGAAGAGCGATGGACCTCTAGTAAGGGGCTCCTTTATTCTCTGGCTGTACATCTGTATTTATGAGCTTTCCAGGTTCCTTCTGAGGAGTCACCCACATGATGACTTTTCTTACCAAAACAAAATAGAAGAATTGAAATGTTCTGCTACTTTATAATTAAACATTTTCCAGTTAGATTAACCAGTTTAGATTAGATTGGAGTAATCCACTGACTTGATACAGAGTAGCATTCTCATATTGAACCAAACTGATGTAATACCTGGTAAACTATATAGCAAAAAGACTTGTCTAATTTGTTTGAATGACATAGGTAAAAATGCAAAGCTGTTGTAATTAGAGACATTATAAAATTTTAAATGTCAGATAACTAGTACAGAATATGTTGTTGGATGTAAATGGAAGAGAGGGATTTAGCAGATGAAGTTTCTCATTTCTTACAGGGAAATGTAACAAATGCAAGTAGTGAAAGTATCTTTCATTTTTTTTTTGTACCTTAACAATGTGTTTCCAGTTTATTACACCACTTAAAAGAACTGTAGTTAAACTTACCTTGTTTTATGCACTTAATTATACAACACCTTTTTTAAGCTCTTTGCTTCAAATAGCTCAGTAAAAGTTTCCCATTTTTCTAATTTCTCACACTAACCTTTTATTACTGATTCCAATGAGTTTATTGAGTACATCAATAATGACTTTATTGTTCTCCTTCAGAGACATATTTAGATACAGACAATGGTTAGGATGGTATACAAAAATCACTGACTGTCATGCTGACATTGTTACTTCATTGTATCATTGTAATTTCCCCTCTGTCTGTTCTGCATGTATTCATATGTTTCACTTGTCTTGTCCTTGCCTGGTAACCTCCGAGGGGCAGAGATTGCCAGTATTTGCACAGTACCAGCACAATAAATTTCTAGTCTGTGACTCAGGCATTCAGACAATATAAATAACAACAGGATTGTTTGGAGTCTTAGTTGCCAAATATGAATGAAATTTGGATGTGTTCTGTGAAAACGTATACCAGAAATTGTAGGGCCTGAACAAATCATGCCAGAATTGAAATCAGAATTTAGAACTTTAGAATTTAGTGATTTCTATGCAAGACAAAAAAATGAAACCCTTTTTTCACCACAGTAAGGCAAACTGTTCTCATTCGTAGCAAGCAGCGTAAGAGGCCTGTGGGACTGGGCTTGCATCTCCAAAATGTATGAGGAAGCTTCTGCAGAGCAGAAAACATAAATAAGAACTTTAAAATGCCTTATTTATATACTAATGTTTTGATTGCATCATAGTTACATTTCAGAGTGAACAAAAACTTCAATTTCATCTAGTAACTAAACTAAGACTGTGTAAAAATAAGGCAACTTTGTTTCTTTTTCCAAAGGAAAGACTTATTTCAGAAGAGCGTAAATAAATCAGTTGCAGTGAGAAATAAACCACATTATGTCAGAGAAGAGCATTGTTACATAGATGATGCAATGATCTTTACATTTCCCTGTTTAGTAAGAGTCATTTAATTGTGTTTGCGTTGCCTTGAATTAGTTAAAGGGACCATTCCTTTGCCACATTTATCAATCCTTTTATCCTTTCACTTCTATAAATGCATACGGCGACTCACGACACAAGGCAACTGAGTGAGCTGTACAGTGATAAATTTTTCTTGTTAGGACAAATTACGTTCACTAACTTGAGCTACTTCAGCATGAAATTGAAAAGGAATCATTTTGTCTTAATTTACATTCTTGATTCAATGAGAAAAACGTAGATTAGACCAAGAAAACTGTGTAGGCATTGCTTTAAAAGCTAAAGGTAAACTCAACTGGCAGCATTAGAAGTTCATCAAATAACACATCTCTTGTATTTATGATACTGGGTTGTATTAGTGCCTGTGAATCACTTTAAAATATATACATTTTGGTCTTTCAGATCCGTTTACTGTTTCAGTTACATCTTTATCAACAGTGGTATGCATTTTTCATTTCTCACCTAAGCCGTGCACATCGTTCCTTAATCAAAATCACTGGGATAGTGCTGCGGTTCACTAGCCTTAGGAGCTGCTATTTGCCTTGAATAAATTACGTGAAAACATGTTGATTGATAGATGTTGCATGTCAGAAAAGAAGATAACTGTATCTTCTTCAGCTTACTAAAAGGTCATGCACACAGAATAATAGGAACAGCCACAGACAACTTTCAGATAAAGTGTATCATGAAAAGGTGTGCAATCTCATAGCCAGTGAAACATGGACTACAAGTTATTGTCTTCTCAGATACAAGTGATTTATCCACTTACATTCAAGTTAAGATGAGAAACAGTTTACCTTTCTGTGTATTTGAATGAAATTTTCAAATGCTTAAAAAAACCCCCTCTGTTCACTAATCACAAAAAAGGGTTTAAATTCTTCTGTCTTCCAATTCTCTGGATTTTTTTTTGAAACAAATACACTGCACTTCCACAGCAGAATTTTCAACTGCCTGTTGCAAAGAAAAAACCTTCAAAGGTATTACATACTTCTGAATTCACATGTTTATGTGTACTGAAACTTCTATCAGTATATGGTGATAAAATGGGAGTTGTAGATGGCTATGTAGTTTGGGAAGAGAGTTGTTTATCTAGATTTAATGATTATTTTTTTC
>NC_134421.1:44562174-44647174 GCF_030867145.1 Opisthocomus hoazin
CTGCATGAACATAGAATTAATTGTTTGAGAATTTAAAATGTAAATTGGCTAATGATTTTTCATTTTAAAATTAATTTCAAGTGAATGCTTTTGATAATCCTGTCAAGCATTTTTAGTCACAGAATCACAGAATCACAGAATAGTAGGGGTTGGAAGGGACCTCTGTGGGTCATCTAGTCCAAACCCCCTGCCGAAGCAGGGTCACCTACAGTAGGCTGCACAGGATCTTGTCCAGGTGGGTCTTGAATATCTCCGGAGAAGGAGACTCCACAACCTCCCTGGGCAGCCTGTTCCAGTGCTCCGTCACCCTCAGAGGGAAGAAGTTCTTCCTCATGTTCAGACGGAACTTCCTGTGCCTCAGTTTGTGCCCATTGCCCCTTGTCCTGTCACTGGGCACCACTGAAAAGAGCTTGGCCCCATCCTCCTGACACCCACCCTTCAGATATTTGTAGGCATTTATAAGGTCCCCTTGCAGCCTTCTCTTCTTCAGGCTCTGCGGTAGAAGCAGCCCATTTTCTGCCACCTTCTTCATTGTTGAAACTTACTGAAACACAGTGTCCGTACTACAGCTGAAGGCATTCAAAAAACACGTGTCTCCTGGCTGTGACTCATTTTTCCTCACCAGCCAAGAGGTTTTTTTCTCCTCCCATGGCTAACTCAGCATACTCTATCGAGGAAATTTCCACATCTAAAGGCTGTCTTGCAAAATGGCTGACGTTTCATTATCCTTGGTGGAACTGAAGTCAGAATTTAGTTAATATTTTCTTCTCAGTATGCAGGCTATGTGGTAGGAGACAGGAACTCTTCTGTTAAGGCTCAAATCACAGGCTGTTCTTAAAGATGGCAGCTGGCTCCACTTGCATGTCGTAGGGGCTATTTTCAGAGGATCTTTGCCTGGTTTAGATGATGTTCTCCTAATACGAGAAAAATGAACTATGCATTTTGTTGATTAGAAGAATTTGAAAGAAGAAACTAAAGGCAAGGAGCGTAGGAGGGAGGCAAAACTGCAGATTTCTGCATGTACATGAGCAAATACAGAGTTAAAGGAGGAAGGAGGAACTGTGATGGGAGGTTTGAGGAGGAAGCCATGGAGTTTCAAGGATGTGCACTTGGGAGCAGAAAGAGCTGCCATAGTCAAGACCAAAACGCGGTAAAAACTCTTCTTGTGTTGCAAAAAGACCTGAGTGACCAACATGCTTTTTTGCCACTTCAGAACAATTCTAATTATGTGACTGCTGTCTGATGTTGTGGCCACTGGATGCCTTTACTGCAGATAATGAAAGATTTTTAGCTATCCTCTTCCATTCATTACCACGCTTGCAGTCCTGCTTAAGTAAAACCATGACTTTCTTTTGTTTCTGTTGACAACTCTTATTTAAGGATCATTTAAAAAAATACCGCAATTTATATTATCCTAGGTTACTACTTTGCATTCAAGTTAACTGCATGTAGTTTTTGTTTGGGTATACACATGGAACAGTTTATAAAGCAGTGGGGCAGAAGTCAGTCCCCTTGTGCTGCTTGGGAAAAAAACTTAAGGAGAAGCAGCACATTACGTATATTGATAATCACATTTAGAAGTATGAATCTGGGGAAAAAAAAAAAAAAGGTATACTCAAAACCTATACCAGAACTTGCCAGTAAGCATCTTTGAAGCACCAGTATGGTATATCAGCCTGCGCTAGCCCCATTTTGGTATAGAATGTGATGCACAGACACATTCACATATTCTGGTATTAATCGTCTCAGGTGCTAATGTGTCCCAGAATGTAAATGAGGACCTATCTGCATACAGCAAAGCTGCTGGCACACTCCGGCTTTGCTACTGTGTGGAACCTTGCTACTAAAACCTTATCTTAACGCCTTATCTTATTTTTGGGCTTTTTCATTGCTTTTAGAGGCCAAAAATCTGTCTTTGTACCATTTATGTGAATAGATATGTAAAATATTCTTTAACCTTTTGGTTTTTTTATTGTTGAGTCACAACAGTTGCATGAGAAACTTCACCCTGCAAAACTTGATTATTCATTCGGTGGTCCCTTAACCTGCTTGAACGTGTTTTCCAAACTATTGCGAAGTCTGTCTGTGCACTGTAGTTATTTCAAGTCTAGCACTATGTTCTGTCATTTCTGATTGGAGTTATTCCTCCTCCTTAATGATTTTCCTAATAATAAAAATCTGTTAGCAAGGCCTGATATCACCTAATTGTTTCAGTATAATGTGATGAGCAAATATCTAACTTTGTTTCTTCCTTTTTTGTGATTAACTGAAGTAAGTGTCCTAAGGGCTTTTTGTATCCTTCCTGTCCTTACAGGCAGGAGAGGCATATCCACCTAAGGCTTAACAGAGCAATTTCAGTTTGAAGGAGAAGAGCTTTCTCTGGCAATAGAAGAGAAGAATGGCACAAACTATCAAATATTTTTTACACATAGGCCAGTGATCAGAGAAGTGCTGTAAGGGCTAACTAACTTCCAACAGTCCTAGTGACGTGAATGAGATGTGAAAGATTCCTCAAGGCAGAAACTGCTTTTTTCTTACTTTGCCTTTTCCAAGGATGACCACTAATTGCTGTATCTCCTACTACCACGGGTTGGAAATACCTAAGTAATGATAATATAATCCACTTTTTTCATAGCTTTTTTGTTCTTCTCGATCCCTCTCCTGCTTCCTAAGCTGGCCTCCAAAATTTCCTTAGATCCTCAGACATTACCATCTTTCTCCACATCAGTTCAAAGCACGCAGGTTGCATCAAGGATACAATTTCAGCCTGGGACTCACCGTGCTATGGCAGGCTGTCGTGTCTCTTCGTCAGCACTCTTGGTGACTTCCTAGCTGGCAGCCACAACCTTTGGCGCACCGCAAGTGCACCACCAGGGTTAAGTGCCTAGAGCTACTCAAGCCCTTCACAAATGTTCCTTAAAGCCAAAAACCAGTTTTAAAAGATCAAAACTGCTCTAAGAGGCCAAGTGTTAAATCTAAGATACTCAATGAGTCCAGGAATATCCCCAGTTCCTCCTCAGAGAATGGTGACCTGTCTTACTTAAGATACAGGCAGTCCTTTTAGCAGATCTGAATTATTATAATTTATCAACTGTTATCCAGTATTGGTACATCCAAAAAGAGTATGAAGGAACAACTTTTAACTCAGTTTTTAAAATTCTTTTATACATTTTGAGAATGAGAAATTTGTGGATGCCAAATGGCTCTACATTTAAAGGACAAAAAAAACGACAAAAAAAACATTGGTACAACCTGATAAATACGATGCAAAAAAGTAAAATATAATACAGAAAATCAAAGTAGAAAACCTTCTTCAGCTATCCAGTTACATGCGTTGTTTCCTAAATAATAAGGGACAAATGATAGAACTTGGCTGTATGTGTGAGAATTATGGGTTATATTATTTCATTTTTGGTACTTTGTAGTTATGAATGTAGCTTATTGTTTTTGCAGTTTCAACACCTAAGATAATTTGTTAGGAACTGTAAACATTTTATGCATAGTAAGCACTGCCTTTAGAAGTGAGAGTATTATTCTGAACAAAACTCTGCTTCAAGACTCAGATAACATGAGCCAACTGGCAGAACTGGTCATAGCCCTATTCAAGGCTATTAATATTTATCATTAATCTGATAGTGAGTTATTAAAAATCTAACCTTCCTGTAACTCTGTAGTTTTCCCTTCTTGGCTTTTGCTTCAGTTGTGACAAACTTTAAGAAAGGAAGAATACTTTGGAAAGAAAACCAGAGGAGAAAGAGTGTTCTATGTGGTTTTGTTCGTTGCAGTTTTGGACAGAGTCAGCCATGGTCATTGTCTTAAAATCTTACTAAAATCTGTATTATTCTCTTTTCCACAGAACATCTCTTGATGTCTTTGGTGAGACTTCAGATAATTTGGTATGCTTTAGCTTCTTTGGTTCCCTTGGGAAAAACAGAGGAAATAAGAGATCTACCAGAAAACAAAAGAATTCAGGAAGATTGGTTTTCAGCATTTTTTGAATACAAAAGAATCTTTTTATTTTCACTCTACTTTCTGCTAACAGTTACTTAACTTCTGCATATGACAGTTCAGACTCCAAAAATTTTCCAAACTGACTGCTGAACTGTTTGCTATGAACCCAACTCCCTGTCTATTTATTCAATTTGATCATGTCTCCAGCTCCCATAAATGTAAGATCCATATTATTATACTCAATATTTTTTTTATTTCTTACAATGAATTATTTTCCTTTTTTTTTTCTTGTTTCCCTTTTGCTGTATGATGGGGTAAGAGTTCTTATCTAACAATGAGGCCCTGACTTTTTCCACAATCTTCTATGTTTGGCATATTCTTTGGAAAATTGATCTAGCTGTGATTTTTTTCTCCAAGACAATGCAGGTTCAAAGTCAGGATCTTCAGCTACTTTATTTCAGATACCTGCTTCCATATGGAGATTTTGCCTGATCTTGCCATTGGAGCTGTTCTTCTGGCACTGTTGTGGCATTTCTATTTGTAGGGCTGATGGAGGCTTAGTGTCCTCAAGTAATACAGTTCGTATTGATCTTCATTGTTTTCCTATTGACCCAGTACCTACAAATAGACAGATTTCTTTATTTGCCTCTTCCCTATTTCTTACCTCTTTTCTGAACTGAATGGAAGTTAAAGGTCTTCCTGTCTGTCCTGCATGTTTAATCACAGAATCACAGAATCACAGAATAATAGGAGTTGGAAGGGACCTCTGTGGGTCATCTAGTCCAACCCTCCTGCCGAAGCAGGGTCACCTACAGCAGGCTGCACAGGACCTTGTCCAGGCGGGTCTTGAATGTCTCCAGAGAAGGAGACTCCACAACCTCCCTGGGCAGCCTGTTCCAGTGCTCCGTCACCCTCAGAGGGAAGAAGTTCTTCCTCATGTTCAGACGGAACTTCCTGTGCTTCAGTTTGTGCCCATTGCCCCTCGTCCTGTCACTGGGCACCACTGAAAAGAGCTTGGCCCCATCCTCCTGACACCCACCCTTCAGATATTTGTAAGCATTTATAAGGTCCCCTCGCAGCCTTCTCTTCTTCAGGCTGAACAAGCCCAGTTCCCTCAACCTCTCCTCGTAGGGGAGATGTTCCAGTCCCCTCATCATCCTCGTAGCCCTCCGCTGGACTCTCTCCAGTAGCTCTTCATCTTTCTTGAACTGGGGAGCCCAGAACTGGACACAGTACTCCAGATGAGGCCTCACCAGGGCAGTGTAGAGGGGAAGGAGAACCTCCCTCGTCCTGCTGGCCACACTCTTCTTGATGCACCCCAGGATCCCATTGGCTTTCTTGGCAGCCAGGGCACACTGCTGGCTCATGGTTAACCTGTCGTCCACCAGGACGCCCAGGTCCCTCTCCGCAGAGCTGCTCTCCAGCAGAATCTAGGTTTGTCTCTCTACTTTCTTTTTTTCCATGTTCCTAAAGATCTGTAGTATGTGTAAGAGCACCCTCTGCCTACTGATGCTTCTCTGACCACTGTGTGTTTCAAGGTCTCACGGCAGAATAAATTGAAATGTGAGTTCTTGTGTTGAGTGAGCAGATTACAAGAGCTGATACTGTTAGTTCTCACCTGCCATCTGAGACAAATTCCAGCTTTGTGAGTACTTCTCCTTTCCTGTATTAAGAGGTAAAGTGAAAACTGAGCACTGTGCTCACTGTTTCGAATTTGAACTGAACATAGTAAGGAAAAGATCTTTGCAGCAATCTTGGCTAGAAGGTAGTAGCTAAGCACCCCAGCTCGGAGCAAAAAAGGGACATGCTGACACTCATGGCTGCCTTTCAGATTACTGCTCCAATCTCCATCTACATGCTGCTAATTTCATAATACACCATGCAAAATATAATTGATGGCAGAAGTTTGCAAAGCACGAGAGATTTTTCAGGTGTGTTGGGTTGCCAGTCTCTAGCTTAACTTGTCATTTTTTCCACAAATTCTTGTTCATTCGTTAGTTCAATTTCTCACTCATTTTCAAAAATTCATATGTAGGACTAAGTCACATATTACTTCTTACTCAATTTTCCTCATAGACAATTCGTGGAGTATAGGTGAACTTCTGTTGAAAGGTAAGGTTATTAAAAATTTACTTCTGTTTTTGTTGTTTCCTGTGGGCAAAACATTTTTTGCCCGGTAAGTATCGTCAGAGATTTTCCACTAAAGTTTCCACTTATAAGTTACTGGGCTTGATGCAGGAAAAGTGAGGAAGCATGAGCCTCTGTAATATTGGGACTTCAGGTTCATAGAATCATAGAATGGTTTATGTTGGAATGGACCTTAATCTAGTCCAGATTAAGTTACCAGAATCTGATTTTTTCTCCTCTTCTGATCAGTCATTGTAAAACTTATCTTGAAACATTTCAGCGGGCAGTGTTTAGCGATCAATAACAGTGAATTGAGAGTGTGATCTTTGCAGCATGAACTAAGCAGTCAGACATAACAGGGAATGTGATTTTCATAAATAAAAATATGTATTCTGACTATAAAACTGGAAGACAGAAACTTCTAGATGTTGCATTACCTTACTGAGCAGCTATAAGGTTTAATATATAATAATGTAAATAAGTAAACTTTAATTTAGGAGGCAGTTAAGAGATTGAAGATACTTGTAGGACATCCCTTATTAGAAATTTCACATACAGTTTTTTTTAATAGCGAAAGCACTAGCTACTAACCAGGTTTGTTGCATGGCTTTGTATTTATACAGAATTTTGAAGGTGGAAATATTAAGCTACAGCTTTGTTTATTATTCCACCTACTGTCTCAGAGCACTGAGTTGTGCATTATGCGTCAAAACATGTTCTGTTCTTTCAGAGTTCTTAGGGAGGCAATACGATGTAATTCATTATGCCCTGAAGATAAACAGTACCTCTTGACCTTTTCAAGAAAAGTTGCAATATTTTCTTATTCCAGAATGTAATATTGTACTGAGCCGATATCAATGTGATAAGATAAATGTTTCCTTTTCTAATGTAAACCAGAGTGCACTACATTTATATAACAGTCTTGGGGGATACCCAAAGCCTCCAGATAAAAAGGGGCAGCTTGACTATTGTAGGTCTGCATTTTTGAATTCTTGGTCTCAAAGCACAGAGGGCGAACTGCATCTGGTCTTGAAGACGATGGCCAGGATTTTCAGAAGTGAACAGATTTCTGTGTTGCTCAATTTAGGATTCTCCTAAAGGATTTTCAAACAAATTCAAAAGTATAGGAATTATTACCATTTAAAACAAAAAAAAAAAAGCCCAAAACCAAACTAAGACTGTAAAGACGGTAAACACCTTTCCTCTCGGTACTGGGGTCTTTTGGGATGTCCTGGCTGAAGCACGAGTCAGTGCTACACTGTGTGCACACTTGGTTTTTACTATATTAAAAAAGTATTTCAGGAAACACAAGACTAATGAAGAGTATTTTTGTATCTCATTTCTTTTTGTGCATTCTCTGCTGTTGTTCAGAGCAGTTTCCTCTTAGTCTGTTGGCTATTCTTTATTTAACCCTTACATTTCACGTGGTGTGTTTCTGAGTGATGAAGTCAGCTGATGCTGTGGAGTGGGGCTCTGAACGAGGCCCTGCTGCCCGCTTGCCGCTTCCCTTCTGCCTGCAAGGCAATGCCCACCTCCAGAAGAAAAAGTGCGTTTTGCTTTGTAGACTTTGCCCAAGTGTTAATGCAGAGTCCTAGTCTCTTCTTTCTGGCAGATCTCCCTCCCGATGGCCTCGTTTAGCTTAATATCTTTTACCTTAATATCTTAAAAGTTTTTTGCATGCAGGTCAGTACTCTGCTTGCTATGTGGCATGTAAAAAACCTCTGTTACTCAAGTGTATTCTATTCACAGCAAAGAGTGACTTTAGCTGCAGCTACTGTTACATGTAAAATAACATGGTATATTTTGAAATCGTTATTATTAAAAAGGATTTACTTCTGCTATTATTGCATTTGGAACTTCATAGATATTCTTACCAGTTACTACTGTAAGCAAAATAATACCATTACACTATAAAGCAGTAACATCCTTCAACCCCTTCAGGTTGAAAGTAGGACTGTTTTAAACACACTAATCACAGCATGTAAGTTAGATTCAACAGGGATTAAAATACAGGAGAAAAGAGCAGTAAAGAACAGGAGTAAGAAGAAGTGAAATATCATGAAATCAGTCCATTTTACGTATGTATCTTGTTAATGCCATTTTGTTCTGGACTTTTTTATTTGTCAATTTTTTAATTTATTTAAGCTTAAGCAAGAGTCTTAGAATCTAGGGACGACATTTGGGAAGAGGAAAGATTAAGCTGTGTATTATGAAGCTAACTGAAAAGAGCAAGATTTGAGGGAAGATTTTAAGTTCTTGAGTGAAGCAAAAACATGAAGGAAGACGAGCCTGCCATGTAGGTCAACATAAGGAAAACCTTGGAGCCACCCAGGGAAGAAGACGACCATAAGCAGAGAAGGAAAGCTGACACAATAGAAGAAAAAAAAGAAGATGAGGTTCTTTAGGGGTCAAGTTGACTAGGACTTTGAGAAGAAAGAATTTAAATTTCATTTGAAAACACCATGTGTTCACCCGGGAACCAAGCAGAATATGTGAATTAGACATTCTTTATGCTGGAAAAGAAATAACTGTAAGCTAATGAGTTTTAGAGGCAAAGAACTTATAGGTTGTGTTTGCAAAGGTGTAATTGTGCATCTTATTTAGATACAGTTCTCTCTTCAGTCCCCACATTTGTTGCAGTTGTACATATCTGCAGTAAAGATAGTCCAAAAATTTCTTCCAGCTTAAAGGAAATTTCTAGGGTATATATTTTATGTGGGTAATTTAAGTTTATGCAGTCTGTATCCCTTGTAAAGGAAAGGAGCATACTAAAGCAGAAGGAGTATAAATGACTCGTCAGAGTGTTTACCGCTCAGTCTGTAGCTTATCTCCTTGCTCGTCGTTGGGGATAGTTAAATGATCTATATCAAATTCGTTCTACAGCTGTCAGTACCTGCAAGCATATAAACAGACGGGTAAGATTTCTAGGAGGCAGATGCCCGCATCACGTAAGAACTGCTCTAATTGACATAATCAGTACAAGAAATGAAGAGTGAATGAGCATGGAAATAGAATTACTTTTCTACCCCTTGAAAGGAGGCAGTAACGGGCTACATTCATTTATTTACTCCTGCAGCTGACTATGCTGAACTTCCCCTGAATATAGAAAAAGGGCATTTTAATCTCCAAAACCATCCATCTGGCATCTTCCATTAACATTAAACACAAGAAAAAAAAAAAAAAAAAAAAAGAGGGGAAGAGGGGGAGTGTAGTTGTCCAGAAACATTTATATCGGACTTGAGAATCCTACAAAAATTTTAACGGTTGGTGGAAGGTGCCCTGTTCAGGTTAACCATCTCTGCACATCCCCTTCTTGAACAGGGTTTGTCTGTGCCTTGAATTTCACTGTCGCCTCTCATTTCTTCATTCTAGACTGAAGTGATTTAAATCTTTTTGAAATCTCTGTATGGTTGGATATTGCTTGAAATGAGCTACAGTGTGAGTAGACATGAGAGAATGACTGATGAACACATATAGTAATCAGCAAGGGCAGGATTTAATTGCGGTTAATTTGTACTGGTTGAACACCTCTCCATATAAAAAATATTTTATACTCAATTATATTTGTAATGTTTTGGACAATCAACATATGGTAAAACTTAACTGTATAACCATTTAATCTAACACAGATTTGACCTGTCCCTTCTTTCTTTGCTTGTCAGAAGCTTTTATTCCTGTCTATATGGAAAACAGGTCAAGAAATGGAAGGCTAGATACAGGACCAGATCTCTTCCTATCTTTAGTCCTACTAATTACTTGATTTTGAGGATGCATTAAAGGCCACCATGTGAAATGTTGAACTCCCTCAGTTGTAAAAACCTTATTTTTAGCTGAGAAATTCGAGAAACTTGCTGAAGCTGTATTACAGTGTGGGTGAATACATATGGCTTATGACAGGTTAGATACAAGACAATAATTTATGACTGTGTGAATGTACATTGCTGAATCCCCTTCTTTGTTCTCAAGTATAAGTGCCCTTCTCCTTATCGTTCATTTTCAATTTTTATAAAGCTATGTTGTTGAAACTTTAGCAGTGATCACTTTGTCTTCTTGTAACACGTAGGAAAAAATAAACCAAACCAAACCCAGAATTCTGCTATGCCAGAAAAAATATGGGGTAATACATTTCCAAAAATTAAAATGATATTCTAGAACAGAGATTGCTTCTCAATAAAGAGTTGCAACAGAGGCTTTTGATTGTCAAAAACGCAGAAATGTTAAGAAAACTTAGTGTGAAAAAACTTACATTCTGGAAAGCAAAACTCAGGTTGGTACAGCTTGCAATTGGCAAAATTTCAGACGTTGCTTCTTCCAACATTTTTATTGATTGGTAGAGGGGAAAATTCCTGCAGGCATTGCTTAGTTTTGTTTTTTTTTTTTTAAACTTTAGCTCTATTGCAAAATATCTGCCTTGGAATACTATTAATTCACAAGGTAAATAAATTTAAATGGTGCTCATTGTATATCTTGTCTTGCAAGATGGTGTAAAAGCTTGAGTGCATTCCGTGTGTCCATCCAGATTTCAAGGTATGGTGCTTAGTAGGTCAGTAGAAGTGCCCACTTTGTAATTACGGAGTCTGCCAATGCTTGTTATAACAGAGGGAGTCTCTATACTACTTCAACTGTGTCAGACTAGTCAAAGAAACACTTGCCTTCAAGATTAAGGAAGTCAGCTTAAGTAAAAGTAATTTATTTTCCTGAGTAGTGTAATCATCTCTAGTCAGTAAAATATGTTGTCTCAATGATATTGCGCTGGGCTGATTGTTATACTCTGATTACTATACGAGTCTTTTTTAATGCCTTCTAGTCAGGAAGAAATTTAATCTCTCTCAACATTACTTCCATTTCTTTTATTTTGGTGCTATTCAATTGTGATTCTCTTTGCCATTGTAAAACATTTTTTGAAATTGTCTTTAATTTGTAGTGTTAGTCCATGTAGTCGTTCTGTGATTCACCATTTCTCTGTGTCTTTTTAGCAGTGAAGAAATAATTTAGCTATTCTTTGTAAAGGCACAAGGCCGCTAGCCAGAATCTTCCCATATTCTGATGCAGAAAAATAAGAAGAAAAATATCAGGGATTTTTAAATTATTTTTAAAGAAATTCTTAGGTTTTTCATTTTCACAGTATCCTGAAAATAAGTAAATAAAAATATAAATAATTAAAAAAAAATCCTGAGTGCTTGGAAGTTGAGCCTTTTTTACTCTGTTCACTTTTCTCTGTGCAAATCACACACAGCCATAGCCCCTGGTGCTCCTGCAAAGCCTTTGCAAAGCTCCCTATCGTCTGGTTGCCGGAGTCCAAGCCAGCTTTGCTGAGTAGCTTGCTTGCGCCTTTACCCGCAGCAGAGAGAGTTCAGTGCCGGCAGTGAGAGCTGGAGCACTCTCGGAGCTGGTGACTAACCCGAGGTCTGAAAATTACTTTCTCTGCAGACTTTGTCAAATTACATAACTCTGAATTCTCAGTCTTAAGTGCCTAAACATGAAGATGAAAAATGCCATCAACCTTATCAGAATTTACAGAAACGATAATACAGTACTATTTTTGTGGATTTGATTGACGGGGACTCTGGAAACAGATGCTTTCATAAAACAGTGGCTGTTGTCAGAATTTTGACTTCAGAAGTAAAACTCACCCCAGATGTATGAGGTGTCCATATAAAACTGGTACTTAAAACTCATCAGCAGACAGATGATGGGATGTTGTTGGAGGTTCCTGCTGGAACAGTTCGGAGTGAAATGCAGCTTCCTCACCCCCTCCTCCCCCCGCCCCACAGGTGTGGTTATTGCTGTTGGTTCTGACAACGATTTGTTTTTCCAGCCTGTTGAGCTATGAAATCAGGGTCCTTTGAAACTCCCCCAAGCCATCCCAAAATCACATCCTGGCTACTTCGGCTGAGAGGGGCTATAAAACGACATATGAAACAACTGCTCTGAACGCCTAGACGTGATCTGCGTAGCAAATTGAGCATACGGTTCCTGGCTGCTGAACTGGGCCGCTGACGCAGGGTGTGACACACCTGAGCTAAGACGCATTTTAGCCCCCAAAATTGGGATGGCTGCATCCAATTCCCTGGTGAGGCTGGTCCTTGGATAAGTCTGACTGCAGAGCTGTGCTTGGGCATTGCTTGGAAGAGTGTGGGTCAGTGCAGGTCAGAAAAAGTGCCAAGAGCTGTGCTTCTGGCTTGGTGGTGCAGAAAATCACATTCTTCTCAGGCGTTCTCCAGTTTATCTGTGTAGGTGAACCTGGGAGGACTGGTAAAAGCGATATTGTCATCATTCCCTTTTCAGTAATACACTTCCTATATTTTTTTGCAACTATAAACGTGAAAGTGGTTGTAGCATTCATGTCTTGGTGATACTAATGAACCCAGGCATTGCTGGAGAAGAGGATGAGAACCTCTGGCATTCACCTTAAATCAAAGCTTGTTTCACCTGCTGCCCACAGCTCTGCCTTCAGGTAGCAACGTAAGCCTTGTGCCATAAACTGTGCTTCAGGAAGTATTTCAAAGCCATCCCAAAGTCTTGACAGAATATGGTTTCTTTCCCACTTTTATTCTTCAGTCCTCTGTCCTATAGCACAAGAAGAGCCCTGGGAATTGTAGTAGACTAATAGATATCATGCAGAAGGCTTGCTCATAAAAGGCAAGGCCTTTTGACAAGAAATGCTGTAATACTATAATGTCTGTCATATTTTTTTCCCCAAATATTAGGGCTGGAATTATCTACATTTTGTCCTGTAAAATAAAAAATCCATCTCTAATAGATGGAATAATTTTTTTAAAATAACAGCTACAGTAAAATTTACTATACATTGTAACAGTATGGTAGTATTAAAATATCTAGTCAGGAATAGATCCATGTTTTGTGTGATACTTGCAAGTTGTTGTGTGAAGAAGTGATGATCTTGGATGAAAATATGGATGAGTGTTCACAGAGAAGATGCACTGCCTCCTGCCTAGTCAATTAAAATAAAAGGCAATATTAGAAGCAAGAAAGTAGTAGCAGATCATCACATCTAAGGTAAAAAAAAAATAAGAGCTTTGTATCTGTTTACTCTTTTTTTGTAGTCCCATCTCTATCACTGATGTTTTTAAAATGAGCAGCGTGCTGAAAGCAGCACATAAAATGACGATGGACTGAGAACTAGAACTTAGTTTATTTTTCTTGTATTACGTGGCACTGTGAATAGTTGGGTATTCTAAAAGTATTGCCAGTATCATACCTAGATGAAGTCCACTTGTGTGACATAAAGGATTCTGCTCCACGGCTTATATAGTGACTAGATTTTGAAAGCCCTTTATCTGTCCTTGAAAAGCCTTGCTTCCCTTTCCAATCTCTGAACCTACGGTTACATGGGAGCAATTGAGGACTAGACACAAGGAACCGTTAACAAACTACTTCGTAAAATACTGAAATGAAACCAAAGGACAAAACTCAGTATTTATTGAAAAAGTTGGCAATCTGTAATAAAGAAGTTTAGTTATTAGGAATTGTAGCAGGTGAAAGACTGCAGCAAGTTTGAAAATTCTGCTAGTCATTGGTCAGAGAAAATTCTGTCGTGTTGTAAAACTACTGGGGGTGATACAGCGAGAAAGCCTTGATTGAAAAAGAGGTTAGGGTTTGGCAGGAGGAGTGGAAGTGTCCGTGTTATTTAGATAATTTTTGTTTCATATTTTTCAGGAAAGAATATGTAATGTTTCTAATTAAGGCATGTGTGTGAAAAGGCTGCGGAATTGTAGCAGTTCTTTAATCCATACAATGCTGTCTCGCACCTTGATGCTACCTCTGTGGATTTGTTTAAATAATTCAAATTGCCAATTTGATGATCAGTCTGTCTGCCATTTTCAAAACTAACTGTAAAAGTACTGCAAAAAAACCTGTGTGAGAAGCTTACTGCATTGATAGATACCAGTTTTGATTTAAAGTTGATTTTTAGATTGATTTAAGAATGATTTTTAGATGACATGGGAGTTTGGGCCCTTTAATGCCTCATCTCCCGGCAGGTGCAGCGGCAGCACAGTGGGGTCTGCTGGAGCCGACCCGTCCTGCGCTGGGCTCTGATCTCCTGCCCCATGCAGGCTGCACAGACAGAGCAGGGGAGGAGGAGGCAGCTAAACAACACGTTTTTACGTATGCCTTATACACCTGTGCAAGTGCAGACACACATATTTATTTTTAATGAATAAGTACAAAGTGTGCTGTGACGGAAATAAACCCCTCATCTACTCTTTTTTCATAGACGCCTTGGAGACGATGAGGGTGAAGGTGTTGGAACGAGGGAAGGGCAGTGGTGGTGTCTTGATGCCTGGCCTAAAGCAATCTCTGGAACAAATCCAGAGTCACAAAGAGGAAAATAGAGGAATTGTTATGGATTGATGAGGTTTAAAATGTTACAAAAAGACAAAAGGAGGTATTATAGAAAGGAGAATGTGGAAAATACTTCAAGGACATGAAATCTGAATTGTTTGCAATGTGTGAAGAGGAGTGTCTTTAGAAGACTAGTAACTGAGTTTTGACCATAGTAAGTTGATGCCAAGACATGATAGACGACTGATAAAATCAAAACTGAAATTCAGGTTTCTATTTGTGCAAAGTAAGAGTAGTTAAAAGGATAAAAGGAGTAAAATTTGTATCTAAACTTCATTTCCAGCATATTTTGATCATATGCCTAGGTTGCCAGTGCTTTTTTTAATATGCAGGCTAGTGATAGTGATTATGCAATACATGCTACAAGGTTCAGAGCAAGTTTTTACACTCTGATGCCAGAAGAGACTTTAACTGATGTGAAGTGTTACATATGTTTGGCACCAACATACATGGGTGTGTCAGCTTTTACAGATGCAGCTAAAGAGGATAATGCCCCTGAGCATATTTATTATTGTAATTCCTTGATTAGCTTGCTGTTTAGGAAGATTATCGTAGATGCCAAGGCAATATAATAAGGATCATTTTTCTCCTGGGCGAGCTTGACGACATGTGATTGGAACATCTACCTTTTAATTCAAATGCCTAGCCTGTTGTGGTGCTTGTGTATACCACTTGGGATTTTCTTGTAGTTACTATCATTTCTCCAGCACCTAAACACCCTGGGGATCACAAAACATCTGTCTGTTCCTCTTCTGCAAAACATTTTTGCTAGCTTCAGGTCTTTTCTTTTTCATCCCTGCAAGTTTCTAATCATAAAGAATATACTCCCTACCAGACCTCCTTACAAGGGCTGAAACTAGAATGAGGAGCCTGAGGACATTTGCCTGTCTGTCTTCACTTGCATTTTAGCTTAAAATTAAAGCTCTTTGTCATTTCACTCTTTTTATAATCTTCACTCTTATAAGTCCCCAAAGTGGAGGATTCTTTCTCGGCAGCTCTGTCTACATGGCCTGTTAAGGCCACCCTTCAAAACATACAACTTCTTTGCCAGATACAGCAAGAAGCTGAAGACTGGGATTCTTCAGAGACAGAGGTCTGCGTGTTGGATCATGCCTGCTGGATCATCACGAAACGCACAAAAAGAGTTAAAAGGTAGATAAGCAGCCCGAGAGGAAAGCTGCAGTTGTAATTCAGGCAGGCCAGAGTAGACCCCAAGTGCAGATAGCTCTTTCAGAGAGACGCAGAGCTAACCAATGCTACTTTTGTTGGGTTTTCCACAGAAATTAAGCATTTCCTTCAAGAAAAAAGATATTTAATGTGTGTGAGTGCATGTGTTACTTTGCACATATATACATATAAATTAATTTGTGACCATGGTACAGAGTTCCTTGGGAGCCTCACAGTCCACACTTTGTAGCAGATTTTAATGCTTCAGAATTATTCCAAGGAGTTTAGATCAGACCTTGTATTATCAGCACACTCATGACTAGTGCTGAATGCCACTGTTGAGAAGTCTATTGTCTAGAAAACGGACTGTTTATTTACATAATTTACTTCTTGATCTCATATCAGTGTTTAGACTGGGTTTTCTGTAAGCTCCAGACAGGACTGCACTTCTTTCTCCAGAAGAAAGTTTATCAAAAACCTTGAAAAATAAAATAAAATGGCTGTTATTAAATCGCCTATTTACATTCATGGTTATTGTTCCCTCTCCTAATTATTCATGTACTGAGTATGTACCTGGAGCTCTTTATGCCAACAAAAGTTTTAAAAAATGTTAAAAAAATATCCATAAGAAAAAAAATTACAGACTCAGTAGGATTTCAGTTGAGCTGATGCTTTAGTCATAAAGATTGATTTTTTTAAGTGACTTAGACTATGTAGTGACTTTTGATCAAATTATTTCATTAAAAGCATGATTGAAATCAGGTTATCAAAGATACTTTGTAATTTTTGTTATTGTAGATTTAGATTTAAACTCGCAGTAAACCACAATAAGAAGTCAATTTGCTTTTGCTTTTTTTTTTTTTTTGTTGTGGAGATGTGTGACTGAAGTTGATCACACTGTGTTTCATTCTTGCCTTGTTTTTGTCTCCTCTTCCGAGCTCTCCATTTCAACCAGGCCTCTATCGTTCATAGTAAGAATTGTAATATCAAGAAAATCTTGTTTTCTGCTACTGTTGTGCCCATACTTGGTGATGAGGAAACAAGAATCCTGCCCAGATGGCTCCGACTGCAGTAAGGGATCAGAGCACTTAATTCTAAGCCATCTCCTGTTCTGTAGAAACTATTTCTGTGTTCAGTCCAAAATTTCAAGAATAAACACCAACATGGTCATGTAAGATTGGAAAATTCCAAAGAGCGAGTCTGTATGCACAGCTCTTACTGATCCTCTGCTGTTAACTCACCATAGAAACAAACCATACTGAAGCTTTATAATATTCAGTTTATGAGAACATGGTGTTATTTGAAATGTAGCAAGGTGTTAGACATCGTAGTAATCCGAACTTGGCATGCTTTCACAGGAACCACACAATTGAATGAAAAAGGGCTGGAAGATGCTTGCAAAGATCTTCCATGTCCCAGAGCAGAATTACTGCTCTTAACTGTTCTTGAAGAGGAACAGGTCCAGTGACAAGGATTTTGCTGTCTCTACAAATTTATTGTACTCTTCCACTATTGCTACCATTGGAAAGTTTCTTCTTAAATTTAATTAAATCTCCCTGGATTCAGTTAAAGGCCATTCTTGCTTGTCTTACCCATGGAGTACAATTAATTCTTTCTGTGCAGAAACCTGCTGAAGACTGCTGTTGCTTTAGGGGCTTTTTTGCCTGGCTTTGTGATCAGACTATTGCTGTCCCATAGGTTGGATTTTCTCATTGTGATCATTCTCAGCGCTCTTCTCTGGTCACTGGTCATATGGTCCACCTCTTAGAAACACTGTTCCCCAAACTGTTGTCTAGCTGTGTCTTTAGAAAGTTGAATAAAGTGGAAAAAATACAGGTTTTGTATATGATGCTTCTACTTATATGTCCCAGTTTGCTTTTATCATACTAACATGTCACTATAGACTTATGTCTTTAATACATGTTTTTCACTACAGACTTATATTTTTAGTTTGAGATTTCTTTAAATTACGTCCTTGTAAAAAACAGAACTTCAATAATTATATCTATTAATAAATATTTTAAAAGAAACTTAAATTTGTAATATCCAATGTGAGAGTCAAACATGAACTTTGTTCTTCTCCACTGATTGTCAATTGGATGTTTCAGTAATGGCTGTTGTGCCTTTCTCCCATACAGCAAAAGCCTGATGTGACCATCTTGATAATATTTCCTTTGGCATTTGCAATCTCACTCATGTCTCCGGGTATGGATTTGTAAGGGCAGTGGTAAGTCAAAGCAGTTAGTGTTCAAATAATTTGAGCCCTTTCAATTGCTAACTCTTCAATAAATGTGTAATTCCTCACATTTTGATTGGCTGAGAGAGTTTGATTTGTATAGTTACTGTAAGTTTATTTGTAATTACTTTGGTACCATGTACATCCATACTCGTCAATGGATGGCTTTGGTTTCTAGCTCGCAGGGTTATTGGAATGAGGAACCTGTGCTTCTGACACTTTTTGTCAGCACTCATTTGGCAGTCATAATGCAGAATGTTATTTAATTAAAAATAAGTTGTAAAGATAGAGGTATTTAAGGCTGTTCTAGGGTAAATATTCTTTTGGCATTTTACTCATTTGTAGTTTTACCTCTCCGTATTACTTAACAAAACTAACCAGTCTTCACATCTCTCCTTTCAAAATTTAGGTTCTATTCTAAGAATCTTGCTGTTGGCCAAAACAAATTGTTTGAGTGTTTCCTTTTGTTTTACATCTGCCTCACTTTTTGTTTTCGTTTATATCTTGATTATGATTTTTTTTAATCATTTGCTTAATAATCTTCATGCTGATTTCATTGTCTTTAATTTTTAAATTTCCCTTTCAGATTTGTATCAGTTATAACTGCTGCCTTCTAACAGCCTAACGTTATAATGCTTCCCTTGATATTATGTTTCTTTCTCCTCCCACATTTGCTCTGGATTTTGATTTTAGTACAAATGGGACGGCTCTTGCTTTCATTTGCATCAGTTCCTTTCCTATTTATATATCATCAAACCGTCTATTATTCCACCTAAGCCAACACTACTTTATTTCAGACTGCTTTAATTGAACGTCGGTTTCACAGGCAGTAAGGGAATGTCTGCAATGGACAGATTGGAAAGAAGGCCTTTTTTTTACCAACTCCTTTCAAATCAAGGATACGTACACATTTTTGCAATATATACATAATACTGTATAAAAGTATAATAATTTTCAGGATCTTTTTTATTTCTGGATTTGCATGTGGGACAGCTGTGGTGAATGTTCTTCTTTGTCCTTCACACTTAAATAGCCTTTATGTATCTGCTAGCTGATTTTGATGTGAAATAGTTCATACCAGTTTTCATGTGAACGAGTTGTACGTGCTGCCATTGCCACATTGTGTTCATATAGAACTAGCAGATGAGCTCGCAGTTTTCTAAAAGTAACACCACATGGAAGAAAATAACAACGGCAGGACATTTGTGAGCTTGTGGCGCTGGTATTGGATGTATGCACTACTTTTGTTTTTGTTTAATTAATTTAGTTAGTCACTGTGTAACGTAAGCAGCAGGAATGAAGTAGGGTAGATTGCCTGCTCCTGTGTTTACCAAAGGAAAGTTAAGTTAAGGCATGTGGGGTGAAAGAAAGGAGATTGTCAGGTTGGAGCACTTCAGTGCTGTAAGCCCCCGTCTCTCCTAACCCTTGACATTTGCATTCTTCAGGTGGTCCAAGCTTTGGAGATGGCATTTAGGTTTGCTGTCATGGACCATGTTGTGCGTGGTCTGACGTGTAGCCCTAATGACCAACATAGATAGATGTCTCCAGGGAAGAGCCCTGCTAATGCCACCGGGAATTGAAGCAAGCCGGTGTTTTGTTTCTAGATAGTGGTCAGCCAAATAATGGGCAGGAAAAGTAGAAGAGTTGTTTTTGAAACAGTGTTTAGTATCCATTAAATTAGGTTATACAGAGAGAAGCAAAATTTGCTTTATAAGATGAAGTATGTTATCTGCTAAGTTATTAGTGCCCTGTATTTATTTAGCATTTTTCACATGGGGAAAAAGTAAGACTCTAAACAAAAAAAATTGCCAAAACAATTAGAGTGAAAAAAATCTGGTAATTAACTATTATTTTGCACAAAACTAGTCTAATTACGAATCAGTCATGGTAAAATGAAAGGTCAATAACTACAGATGCATAATTTCTCTCTGATAGATTGCTGTTTGAAAATAGGTTTATGACAATTATGTGATTAATTTCCTTTTATTAAACAGCATTATGAGACTTCATGTTGCATTCATCAGTTTATTACTGTTACTTTTTCTCTTCAGTTGCAAATTAATCCTGGATAACATCAGGGCAGAACAGAAGCTCAGGTGGATTGAGGATCTCTTCTTCTAGCGTTGTTTGTGTTGCAGGGAAGACCACAAATCTGAACCACAATCAGAGCCTCGGTGTGCTGAAACTGACAGTATCTTCCTAAGAAAACAAAACAAAACAAATGCCAAAACAACCAACCAAAAAAAAAACCACACCACAACAAAGTGCTTTTAGTCTAAGGAAATGAGGGCCAGATCTAGTGAAATTCTTACACTTCTAAGATGAGGCACGTGAGGAATATAAGTATGTGAGTTAGTCTGTGATCCAGAACAGCTTTCCCGATTTGCTGCCCAACCCTCAAAGCACCCTGCCTTTTTGTCCTGAACTTCCCCAGGCACGAGGGACTGCCGTCCTGGACAAACACAGAGCTTCTCCAGCCTTGGAAAAGCCGGGCAGCCTGGGGACCCAGGAACCAGGCATTCGTTTGCACAAATTCCTGTAGCATCAATACAGTAAATGTTTTCAAGCCTGATCGATGTTGACTTAATCACGCCCTGTAGGCTTGGGCTTGGTGCAGCGGGCAGTGGCCACCGCCACTTTCTGGGGCAGCAGCTGAGGGAGCTCAGTTGTATTCCCTCCTCCTGTCTAGCAGCTTGGTGGTAGGAGTACTTGGGATGGTAAAACAATGTCCAAGGCTACTGCCTCTTCTTCTTGAGTGTAATTCAGCTTCAAACATTGTTGGTCTCTGGCAGGTTTGTCTTCTACCACGAGGCAAGGCTGCAGGGCACCCTGCAGTTCAGCTGCTGAAATTACACACATTGCACATTGGGACCGTCTGCGGCTGCTAATCCAGATGCAGAAGACAGACAGATCTTTTTTTTTTGAGTATTTGTATTCTTTGATGTTGGGTTAATTGAGTGAAATCCTTCTTAGTGACCATCTAGATTTCTTAGGTAATGTGTTCCTTGATGCGGGTGCCAACAGCCTTAGCTATCTGGTGCTTCATTTCGACTTCTGTAGGAAAACATCGTAATAATTGTTCAGTCTACCGCTCCTAGGTGAAATCAGGCTGGCTATGTGGCTTGGATTTTAGTTACGTACAGGATTTCCTTGACTTCATGGGCTCTCCAGTGTGGCACGTTCGGCCTCAGCCGACAGGTTTTAACTTCTTTGTGTAGCTTGCAGAAGACGACTGTTGTTCATTAAGGAAATTGCGGCTGTCTCAGGGTGTACGGGAGTTTGCTTTTCCTGTCAAGTCTCCTGGAAAGACTGCAGTCGGAAAGGAGTTGGATCATCTTAAATTCAAGATTCTTTGAGTAGTGCTAAATACCTTGCTACTCCATTTGGAAAGATTATAAGCTGCTGCGCTGACTGACTGCGTTACTCATTAGAGAACTTGCTGGGACAACACGGTCAGCGGGAGACACAGGTTTGGCGGTGTCATTTGAGTGCTGTTAGGGAGCGTAGAACAGCACTGGCTTTCTGTCACCGTCTTTCAAGGGTCTTGTACAGCTCTGGGTAATTCTGGGCTTCTCATTTGGAGGCAGCTGGAGAATGGGCCCACGGCAGGGTGTAAAGGGGCAGAGGTTCTCCTAAAGTGTTTTTTATAGTAAATGTAGCTATGTAATCATTTGGTTAACTTGTTATTCAGCCAGCGCAGAGCAGTCTTTGGCCTTAAATCCAGCTTAGCATGTTGATGCATTTCAGTTGCATAGTGCTACTAGTGAGATGACTCGCATTTGACATACTCAGCCATTTGGAAACTTACTTTATGTTCAGAAACTTATTTTACGTTCAACAGGAATGCTAGAGTATGCAGTCATTTGAAAAAATAGAATAGGGATTTGGAGTTCGACAAAGGGAAGAATCTGGTTGTCTTCTGGCAAGTTTTTTGGTTCTGGTTATCTGCAAAGCATACACCTCTTGTCAGTATAAATGGAGAGTGCCTGTATAAACATTCTTGTTTCGCCTGTTCCACATAATAGTTTCTTGTATCATATTTCTTTTGACCTCGCTATCTGAAACCAATTACAGGAGATCCATTTGGGCTGCATCTATTTTCATAAGAAGCCCAGGCAGCAGTGTTTTTCTCAGAGATGAATATCAACATCAAATATGCTTCTGAGTGCTTTGTTATTTATGTTTCAGAGAGATTTTGTAGCCTTCAGCTCTCAAGAATGTGTCACGCTGTGCTGTTTATACATTGATGATATTAATGGGCGTAGATGTCATTTTTCATTTTAACGTTTGAAATGCAACAGGCTGATAGGTTAAACATTCCTGTTTTTAAAGGAAAGATATGAGTGACATCTGTTTCTGAAAAATACACATATATTTACTTTTTAAAAAACAAAATAATGAGTTTACCATCTTTTAGTGGCAGCTTTCATTTTACTCAAATGATAATACTTCAGAAATTGTTTTAAGGCATGCTTAAATCAAATACAAGGGTTTGGCATACAAAATGAAAGCAAATTGTATCTCATAGTATTGTTGCCAACAAATTACAAAAACTACTGCAATTTATCAACTTTAATAGGGTGAGTTATGTACAATTAATTTCATTTTTTTTCTGCTTACATTTTAGCTCTGCCAAAGCTGCACAGTAAATATTAAGAAGTAACATTCCCAGTAAATATTTTACTAGAAGACACAGTGAGTCCTGGAAACCATACGCCCAAATTTCCTCCTTATACAGCCATTACTAAAGCATTATAATGATTTTCATTTGCTTTATTAAAATAATTTCTGATCCTCAGTTCTTTTTGTTGCTTTTGTCTACATTGACTTTTTTGTATAGTTTTACTAATTTAGATAACTTAATTAAAGAAAAGTGCCTGCTAAATTTGAAACACATGTTATTGGAAACTGGATACGATTTCAAGTGCCTTAGATTCCGTTCCTGCTGCTGTTAACCTGAGATAGGACTCAGCATAATTTTGATCTGCCAGATTTACAAGTGTCTTTTAGTTCGTCTTCACTGAACTGTTTTTAGACCAAGAGTTATTATCAAATTAGCTTACAGAAATTTATAAATGATACATGGGATGGGTGTTGAACTGTACATGTTAAACTATGAATTTGGAAAGACACTTTCAAGTTGTTAGTTTGTTTTGCGAAGACTTAATAGCAGCAAATGAATTGGTAGAACTGAATGTTTTATAGTCTTGTAATCTTCACTTATGAATAATGTCAGTAATAATCCTTTGAAATTAACAGTGTGTTTCTGGGAGGTTGTTTACCGAGTAGCAAAATCTGAAGTTGAGCAGCACACTGGGAGGAAAAAGTACCATAGGACAACTTCTGTAAGAACAAAGGCTAACAGTGATTTCTCCTTATGAGTTTTAAATCATCTCTGATCTCTTGAAATTGTTTTCTGTTCTTCGTCTGTCTCCTGTGTTTACAATAATCTAAACTGCCACAGTAAGATCACGGAAGTATTCAGGTAGTCATCATTTACAAGACATTCTGTATTAAAATATGAGCCTTTACTCCTTTAAAGATATCCCAACCAGCACATATGAATCAAAATAGTTTAAGTAGCAGAGCCTTTTATGCAAACATATCCTGTTGTGCTGCCTTGCTTTTTCATAAAGTGTGACTCCATTTGTAGTTAGCAGTAGGAAGCCATGCTTTCTTAGGCTGATTCCACAGGAGTGTGCTAGCCACAACTTAAAATTATACTGTCTAACTTAAATCTAAGCTGTAACACACTAGAATCCTCTAATTTTCAAGTGCTGTAAATGTACAGCTTCACCAGATGCTTGCATGCTTATTTTACTGTATTGCTGGGAGATGCCTTGGCTGCTAAGGAGGATGAGGACGCTGAAATAACTTGCGGAGTGTTCCAGTTATTCGCACCTATATATCAGCATTATATCACTGCAATTTCTTTTTCGGATAAAGGCTGTGTAATGAATTTTCTGCGACCTCCACAAATGAAAAATAATTAACTTTATGGTTTTTCCTGTTTTCTGTAACTCCAGATCTCTTCTCTGGTTCTTGGAGCAGTATCACCCCGAGCGGTGAGGGTGGTTTGCCTGTACAGTCTCCCATGAATTCCAGAGTGCAATAGCTTTCGCTTCCATTCAAGTTTCCCTTTCAGAGAGCTCTAAAGATTGCGAAGCCTTATAAATTCACCATAGATCTTCTGTTCATGCATTTAATCCATGTTTTGTGCTTAAACCAGTGCAAGATGTTGGGACCAAACCCTGGTGCCTCTGAAATCAACAGATATATTTGTCTCTGATCTCAGACAGAGCAGGATTGTCCTTTAGGATCTGCTCAAGAACTGTGAGTGCAGAAGAGATTACGCTATTCACATAGGAAACAGGGCATCCAGTGGTTCCTTGGTAACAAAATATTTCAAGTGCACTTTGAAATATGTTAACTTTTATTTATTTTTGGCAGAGAGAAGTTAGTTCTGTGTGCCTCGTTGCTTAGGTTCAGAGGAATGTATAGCCTTTGTAAAGCTGACCCGTAATTACTTGAGAATTTCATGAAACAATACGGGGATTGTTGTGGGAATGTCTCCAAATGTTAAAAGTCTGCTCTGCAAACTTTGTACCAGAGCCTTCTAAGGGGAGCCGAATCAATGTTGTTAGGAGATGGTGCTAGTGCATTCAGTTTGTTTACTTTGGTTTTCTATGTCTGCCTGCCTTCTCAGAAAACTTGCTTGGAGCCAGACTGTAGCAGCCCTCTCTCTGTCTTTTCATAATTGATCAGGGGATGACTGCCTTCCCTGAGGGTTAAGACGTGGCAACTTTTTCTGTTTGCTCAGCATCTCAATGCAGTAGTTCAAACATTGTTCACACCAGCTGGCAGTGTAATGCCATATGCACATCTTGTCAAAGCAACTGTTGTCATGGATACTAGAAACTATCTTAAAAACCAGCTCATTTGAGTCTAATCAAAATTGTACCTTTCTTTATCAGTTGAGAATCTTTATTATTTTAGGGAACATTGATGAAATGGCATTTATTGCAGTGTATTCCGTCTACAGTATGTTTTAATAACATAGATAATAGTGTGATGTATTTTAAAGCTGCAGCTGCTATTTACTGAACTGATTTTTTTAAGGGGGGGAAAGAAAGAGCTCTCCAGGTAGTTTCAGTGAAATGTTTTGAATCGGGTTTGTTTTCATTTCTTAATGAATACCACTTTGTAATACTTGGCATTTTAGAAATAATTTTGTAGGGAAAAATAATTTAGACTAGGCTTCTTTGGGTAAGTGGAATGTTTGTTTACATTTCATATGTTTAACTCTATTTTGCTGAGTTGGAATGAAAACATAAAATAAATGGAAACATTTTCTAAATTGATTGGGATGCTGTCATCCCAGAGCCTGATCTGGTTGGTTGAGTAGTAATTTCTTTGTTCTCTGGTTTTCCTAAGAATGCAAATGAAAGCCACTCATTTTTATTTGGCATTAAAACTGCACTTTGTTTTGTCAAAGGAGAGGTTTCTCCTTGAATTGTAAGTACAAAAAGTGGTTTTAATCTTCAATGAATATCCTTATTAATTCACTTTCAAGATAATCTGATGTTGATTTGTCAAATTTAATTACAGCTTCCGGTAACACTTGAAGTCTACTTGCTTTTGCTTCAAAATTGTAATATGAAAATGCAAATTGAATGATAATTTGCAAGGGAGTGGGCATTTTAGTTGAACACTCAAAGACAAGTTCCTTGTGGAAATGAGGCTATTGATGCAGTTTATGATTTTTCCTCTTCAAGCACTTTAAACAAATTAACTTTATTTCCTGCAGGATTTCATGTACATCCATAAATTCTAGTGAAGTCCTATGTATATACTTTCAGATTATTTTTTTATGTTTTAAGTAAAAACCAAACTGAAGTCTGAAATCTAGCAAATAAAAATTGAATAGGAGGAGATTGCATTTGTTCGATTGAACTTTTACCTAACATTAGCAATGAATAACTCATCTCTTTCTGGGAACTGGTGGAAATTATTTACTTTTTTTTTACTTCTAGGCACTCCAGGCAGCAAGGCAGCTGCTTTTACAGCAACAGACGAGTGGACTGAAATCTCCTAAGGGCAGCGATAAACAGAGACCACTGCAGGTTAGTAAAGCATCCTTGCTTTTGGGGCCTTACTGTCAGGGAGGAGCGCTGTGCTTGCTCACACGTGAGGGGGGTGTGTGGATGCTCGTGCTCTGATGCTGTGTGTGTGCATACTCACATACAACAGGTTACAGATTTTTCTGCTGGTGACTTCCAACTCACAGAGAAAATTCGCTGTAAGTTACAATAGCCTTTTGTGGCTATACACTCTTAAAAGGCCTAAGAGTAAGTCTGCGTTTGGTAGCTATGGTATAAATTAAACCTTTATAGAGACGTTGCAAAACTGGTGTGTGAATTTTATACATACATGGATTAAATTGTAAAAATTACTATTAAGACTAAGAGTAAAAAAGTATCCAGGAAAAAAAAATTAGCTAAATAACTCAATGATACTATATTTAAGTGACAAACAGAGAAGTATTAAGAAACTGCCAACACAACTGCATGAAATTATGAAGGAGCTGCTTCTGCCATTTTAGAAAAACATATGTCGTGGAGTTTCACACTGGGATGCTGTTACGCTTCAGATTGTATTCAGGGTAATAGGAGTTCTGTTACTGAATAATTATTTTAAATGCATTATTAGTAAAACTGTATATAGCGGTTTATTCTTGAAAATTTTTTTCTGGGTTTTTTTTTGAGGTTTTATTTCAGTTGTTGCTAATTCAGAGTTCCATATGAAATTGCATTCTGCTGACAGAACTGGTTCTCTCATTATAAATAGAACTGATATGAGGGTTTAACTGCTGAATTACAGTCTGTTGCAGACAAAAGATGTACATGAGAGACGATTTTATTTTGTTCAAGAAATAAAAAAGTGCAACTCCTACCGTTCTCTTCCTCACATCTATTTTTCTGGGTGAGCCTTTATCCTCTCGGGACTTCCCCTGCTTTCTGGTGGAATAGGATGTTTTTATCTCAGTTTTAGTTTTGGTTGTGCATAATGAAGGACCCCAGGCACCAGAATTTATCTTTTTTTCCACCAGTGAAATGTTGTGAAATGTGATCACTTGTGCAATTTCCATATGTAATTCATTGTCCCTTTTTCTTTGTGAAACTTCATGAAGCAATGTTGGACACAGCACACTGTTCTACACACCACAGCAGCTCTCTTCAAATAGAGTTTTAAAGTTGTATTTATATGTTCAGAACCAAACAAGAACTTAGGGAAACTGCTAAAGAAAATGGAAAAACAACCCAAAACCTTGTGAAGCTGGCATCCTGCCACACTGTAGTTGTAGTCCGATACAGAGACGTAGAAGTCCTTGGACCATCTCAGCTTTCCACTCTTTGCGCTTGACTTTGCTTTGTATTAAATATCTTCTAGGCTCAAGGCGCACAACAAAAGCAGTCATAAAGGCAGCAACTGGTGAACTACCTAGGTTTTTGAAGTTTTTAGAAGTGTAATTGGTGATCTTGAAGTGTTGACTCATGGAGTTGATTTAGTAAATACTACGAAAGTAGCTTATTCTGCCAGCTCCCCATTCCAAAAGATAACATGGGCTGTACTAGGTGCATGCAAGGTCCGTCTAGCCCTGTGTCCTGTCTCTAAACTGGCCAACGCCAGACGCTAAGGGAATTGTATGAAACAGGCAAAAATAGTGATATTTTCCCGGTATATGTTTCCCAGTGAGGTTAGCTGGCTTTAATTCTCCAACTTGTAAACTGGAGCAGTTCAGGAGCTACTGACTGCTCTGTTCACATCCTCCACCCATTCATAAACCTTCTTTTCGAGGCTGAAGAGGTGTGAGGGTGCGCTATTTGTGGTAGGCATCGATGAAAAGAGAGAAAGCAGTGTCTGGAGACATTCATACACATAACCCAGAGGGTGATGAGATGGAGACAGGGAGTCTTGTGCTTTCCTACTCCCAAAGCACTAACCCTGGCCTGATACCTTTTAAATGCCATGGGATGGTGTGGTGTAGAGACATCCTGTATTTATGTGTTTGCCAGGAAGAGTCAGTGCCTCATGAGTCACACTTGCGAGGCAGGAAGAAGGAAATAAAGCAAATAATTTTCTTTTCAGAATTGTTACATGCTCCCTAAAGCCAAAATTATTGCTCGTGTTTCCAGCTTTTCCTTCCATGATCAGTATGTACACAGTGCCTCTTTTTAGCCCTGGACACTTCATTTGGTTCATTTTTAAATGAAAGTGGAATTTGCTTCTAGACTTTGGTTTATGTATCAAATACCATGTAAATTCAGCTATGAGCACAAACTCCATTTTAATTTTCTTCTTTAGTGAAAAGGATGTATAAAGGTTTTGAAAATGAGTCCTTGGAGCTTTTCTATTTCTGTCTTTTACTGTTACTACAGAGCTGTTCATTGTTCATTAGGTAGTGGAAATTCACATTTTGAGCATCATGATGCCTGTTTGACCAAATACTGTAATATGGGTCATAAAATTGTACAGTATTATTATTTTATTATGCCAAATTTAATGGTAACTTTAGCCAAAATCTCCTAGCAGTAGGAATTGCTAAATGTCTATAAACATTTTGATGTTTATAAGACAAAAAAACTTGTGCTTGTGTTTGTGTTTAAGGAAACAGACTTCTCCCAATATTTTAAAATACTTTAATATTAGTGTATTTCTAATTTCCTCTAATTTCAGACCAATTTACTAATCTGGCAGCTGGAGATATGTTAGAACTGAATTATAAATCTTGTAAAAACCTAATAAAACTTTTAAAACTAGCTCTCACAGCTGCAGGCAAATGTGGGTGTTAGGTAAACCTTGCCATTGCATCTCATGTGCTCCATAATTTGATGCAAACTGTTCTGTTGTTCCACGTGCCAAAGAAGGAAAAAAATTGTTTTTGTTTCAGTGGCCGTATTTTTGTATTTCATGGAAGTTTGGGGGAAAGTAGCATATGGTGGTTTTATGTATGTTCTCTCTGTTATTCCATAATGTATGAAGTATTTTAGTGACTTACAGCACCTACTAGCTAATCAGCAAGTTGAAAGCTTATTGAAGAACCCTTCAAATTTGTGTCCTCAACTTTGCAAAAACAGGGTGTTGGGTAAGTCATCAAGTTCTACCGTGCTTTACAGAGGGGATGGTTTTAGAGAACCACTGGGATTTTCCTAGAAGAATTTCAATGTCTTTTGTATCCTTCTCATGAAAAACCTTTTTAAATTTACCTCTAGCTCCATGATCCATTGTAAAGGAGGAATGTTGTTTTGGCAAAGGTTTTTGCTTTAGTTTTAATGCGAAAGCTACCCTTACCTAGTAGTCGTATTTTCAGGGAGAGGAGGTTTCTATTTAGATTGGAAGTTATCCTGAATACCTGCAAAAATTACAGCTTTAGATAGCCACTTATCTTGATCTACTATTACTTTCTGATTTACATTTTTCTGGGTTTCAGACTGCAGATGGCATAACCATTAGCATGTCTTATGCAAAACAGGAGGAGAAAAACATCCCGTCTGACAAGCTTGAGTACCAGTTGTGGTAGTGATTGTACTTTCATGTATAGATAGTCGAATAAATGTATTTGAAACATGTTTCTATATGCCATTCATTACACTGATGCACCAGTTGAATGGCTCCAATCAATACATTGATTAATGACATATTGCAGAATAGCTAAGGAGGGATTGTGATGAGAGTTGAGGATATTGTTAACCTGCATATGATGAGAGAACAGCATTTACTTTCCTACTGTGCATCCTGGAAAACATATTGCAGTAGTAGGTTAAGATTTCTGTGGTACTGGATTTTGTTTCAGAATATTTTTGTGTTCTGGAGAAGCTGTGATTGTGGTAATCCATGGTGAAACAAGCTGATTGCTTTCACGGATTTCACTCCCTATCGCCACATTTCCATAGTAGGCGTAACAGGGAAAATGTCACTTTGGCTCTTAGAACCCGTAGATGATTCTCCTGTGGCAGAATGTCACTGTCCTTACAACCATTGAAGAACCTGGTGTCATCTAGCCTGAGTCTTAAAGCTGGCAGCTTTATTGTTCTTGTTACAGTCACAGTCATGAGTGAGACTTGCGGTTCTTCAGCAACTGCGCAGCAGAGCACAAGTTTAACCCAAAGGTAAATGCTGTCAATTTGCTGCCATTGGTAGGTGTTCATGTACAGTATTGCAATTATTTCCCTTCCAGGTAGGCAAATCTTGGTGCTAAGACTAATCTGTCCATGATACACATACTGTTGCCGTCTGCATAGCATAGTGATTTGGACAGCGAGTTATAATTTTATTTGTTTGCTTTAAGAACTGTGAAAAGCCTAGCTATTTCTATTCCCGGTAATGTCTCTGAAGAAGTAGTTTATTTTCATAAAGTCATACTTTGAACTTTATCTCGATTGGAATAAATAGATAATTATCTTCAATCCCGTAGGTTAATGTATCTACAATGAATCTGTTAGCTGTTTTTCCTTCATGCTAGGAGACCTGTTGTTTCAAAAACAGTACTAATGCATTCGGTACTAGGATGGAGTGACAGGAAATCATGACTCCTGGAATCAAAGGGTTAAGCTCAGTGTGTACCAAGCCTGTTGTATAAATATCATGCTGTATGAAGTGTTGAGTTGTTAAGGTAAGCTTTGTTTATTTAGCATGAGCACTTTACTGAAGTGTAATCGTTTGATAAAATTTGGGAAAGTAAGTATACATTTAGGTTTAAATACTTAATGTTTGTTGCATTAATGCATAGTATCAGAAGAATCACTTGTTATAAAGAAATGCAAAATGCAAAAATGTAGCATGAAAATTTAGCAAGAAAAGATATTTATAGTCTCTTTTAGCCTACTCTTTTTGCTTTAGTCTCTCCTAGTTTGGTCCTCTCCCTTTGGATCTTCATATGGGTCTGAATTTAAAATTCATTGCACATAATAAATAAGCAAACATATCATTAATATTGTAACTTTTAGTTACTTTTTTAAACATACATAAGGAGCTGTTGAGAGATAAGAAACTGGGAATGTGGGGAAAAAGAAGCAAAAAAGGCTGCTTTTAAATTATATCCTCTGACTTAATGCACGCTGATTGCAACCATGCATGCGTAATGTCAGTAAAAAATTACCAGTTAAAAAACAGCAGAAAAAATTTTATGGATTTAACTTAGAGTTTTCTTCGCATTGCATTCAACAAAATTAGAAAGAAAGCAAACTGGTATAAAACTGTCTTTCCAGAACATAAGTGTTGCATATTTCTGTTTATCTAATGCGTGCTGCTCAGCGTAGGAAGTAGGAGGGGTTTCTATCTGCTGGAAAGCACTGATTTAGAAAGATGCAAGTGCCTAATATATAGTGGAAGAGGAGAGTAGTGATAAACAGTCTTTTTGCCTCTCGAGTATAATTCTGGAGGAAATGTGTGGCCTACATATGAGCAAACATTGAGGCTTGAGGTAAATTAAATTTGGAAGATAGCTGCTGGATAATCGTAAGTCCCATTTTCCCTTGCAAGTCTGTTAGGAGGAATATGCAGTTATCCTCTAAGGTGCAGAAATTTGCATCAGTGATACCCACTCTGAAGACAAGGATAACTGCCAAGAGATGGAGAGAAGACACGAAGTTATTTTTAGGTAAGGTTTGTGGGGGAGGGAAAGGAGAAATAGCCGTGTTCAAGCTTTCATGGTGTAGAAAACAGGGGCTCCATTTAAAGTAGAGAGATAAATAGAGTAATAAAGAAAAGAGCTGGACGTATTTCATGGATTTACAGTGGAAGTGTCTGTATGACAGACTTGCTAGGAAGTCCTTATTTACATAGCTACAAGTCTGCTCCAAAGGCTTATGTCCTGTCTTTGACAACCTCTTTTACTCGTGAAAACTTATATTTTGCATCAGGTGACATTTTACTGTAAAATCTTTCAAGAATAGATTTACTTTAAGTTTTGCTCTTGAAAACTTCAGTATTAAAAAATACATCTATAAAGAAATCGGCACTAGTTAGTGTGGTTTCCTTTTTAATTTAAAGTAAGTATCAATCACTTTGAAGTATTATCACTTACTGATAGACCAGATACTTGTCATTTTCAGGTACATAAAATATTCCAGCTGACCTTATGCATGATCGTTGTAACATGGAAAAATTTTTACTACCAGCCTTCCAGTGTAAGTTATCACATAATGGCTTCATCTGTATCTAACTGGGAGGAAAAAAAAACCTAGCTGGTGCAGAGATCACATCTTTATCCTGAAAATATTGCTGCAAGATTATACAACATTTTGGAGGCAGGGGGAAGAAGTATTACACGAGTTCTATTCAACAGGTATTGAGTATGAAGAATACTAATTGGGATTACTAAGTGATCAGGAATTTCAGGAGGCATTTTAATGTTAAACATATGTCTGTGCAGCAATCTGCCGCGTCACTCCATTACTGTGACTGTCGGGGAATCATTTGTCACCATATCATTGCCAGGTCTTTCCTTTCCCGCTTTCTCTCTTGTTGATCTGGTACTTCTAGAGGATTGGGAGGAGAGGGGAGAACACTCACACTCCGTTTCTTCACGCAGATTCAGAAGGGCAAACGTTCAGAGAGTGCCTAGGTCTTTTCACAGTGGCTTTTACACAGCAGACCGGCAGACCCATCTGTCCCTCATGGTAGAATCTGCAGCCTGTCTCATACCAGGAAATATTGCCGTGCGTGATATGGATGGACTGGTTTTTGTATTCCGAGCTATAGGAATCGTTGAGCCCTACAGAGAAGTTTATCATAGAATCATAGAATGGTTTGGGTTGAAAGGGACCTTAAAGATCATCTGGTTCCAACACCCCTGCCATGAGCAGGGACATCTTCCACTAGACCAGGTTGCTCAGAGCTCCATCCAACCTGGCCTCGAACACTTCCAGGGAGGGGACATCCACAGCTTCTCTGGGCAACCTGTTCCAGTGTTTTGCCACCCTCATGGTGAAGAATTTCTTCCTAATATCTAATCTAAACCTACCCTTATTTGCCATACTTGAGCAGCTGGAAAGCACTGTTCCCCTGCAAGCCTCCCAGTGCAGTCAGTGTGCACATTCACCATTGCTCCTCTCTGGGCTGCGTGAGCGGTTCCTCTGCGGTGGTGGGAGGCATAGGTTCACTTGAGCCGCTTCTCCAGGCTCTTGCAACAGGTCGGATCAGCCTGATTCTCTTCCCAGTTGGCTCATTGCCCAGAAAAGCTTGTGAAGAGCTGAGAGGGAATGTGTGAATGGTTCCCCACTCAGTGTGCAGCTCTATTAAAGGGTCTGCTCCCAGGCAGGGCACTAATTATGCCAGTTGAGGATCGCACCACTCAAGCAAGGCTCTCTTGATACTCTTGAATTTGAAAAACGCATTAGTGTACATTGATTTAGAAATTACCAAGGAAAAGCAACTGAACAAGATATTCTGTGAACACTCTCAATGGGTGTAGGTTTTTAAAAATAATTTCTAGTTAAACTACTAGGAAGGAAAACCTCTTTTTTTTTTTTTTTTTCCAGAAGGTTTTTCATTTCATCAGGCAATTACAAAAGTCAAGGATTTTTTCTACCAAAATGCAAAGTTCTCTGACTAAATAACGACGAATCTTCAGTGAACAGTAGGGAATGCCCCTTTCCGTGTGGAAATCCAGTCTCCCTGCGTAGCCATTCCAGACATTCCTGGTGTAGATTACTTCCCATACTTCTTTTTTGCAGATGAATTTTACTTTGTGAATTGAATATTTGTCTTGAAATTTTCTAGTCATTAGACATTATTTTATAGTTCGTGTGTTAGTTGTCCAGTTTCTTTACCAAGCAGGGGGACTTTACTGAGAGTGTAGGGAGCAGGCTAATTGGGAATTTGAATGTATGCCAAGATCAACATAGGTGTTAATTTTAGTTTACCTTCACTTGGGCAGTATGCATGTAAAATTGAATTTATAAGTGTTAAAATTATCCAGGTGATTATGCGTAAATGTTACGCAGTAATGCTACAGAAAAAAAGCATGTGAGCATGGGTGGTGCTGAAAAAGCAGTCACACTGCGGAGTGGAAGATCACGTCAGCCCATCCTGTTGGGGAACGGGGTTGTCCAACAACTGCCACTTGGATGTTCTAGGTCTTTTTATGCCTTCTGATGCTTCTAATATAATTTTCCTGAGACAGACAGATGAGGGTGTTATGAAATAGAATTAATGGTGAAAAATTTACTAAACACTACTTCGATGCTTTGCTACTTGATTATGTGAAGCTTTGAAAAGCAATTGTGCAATAATAATACGTACAAAGGAAACTGTATGGTGTGCCAACAAGATCAATATGCTTCAAGGGTCTTGCTGAAAACCTGAAGTATAAATGAAGAAAGAGATTTTCCCCTAAGTGTTCACAGTAAATCCATTTATTCAAGAAATACTCTTTCAATAGGATAGAAAAGACAGCCTACACAGTATTGAGGAAGACCTATACAGTAACCCAACATATCAGAACAAAGTATCAAAATTAACTTGGTACTTGTAGAAGATGCAGCTGCAATTTAGTGCACAGATAGCTATGGGCTTGATGCTTAAGAATAATCAAATTAGCAAGTTAAAGAAAAATACTTCCCAATATAAGATATGGTGTGGTATGAATCCATACACAAAACAGCGTTTGTTTCTGTTTCAAGAACAGTTTAGGATACCACGGAAAATGTTGCTTTGAGGGCATAGTCTCTGAAGTGTAATGCAAATTCAGAGGCGAATGGTGATTGATGTTTGCATATACAAAAAAAAATCTCTTGATTAGAAGGGGTTGAACCCTTACTCCGGGTGAGGAAGAAAAAATCCCTAACTGCAAGCCTGTCATAACAACAGGGGGCAAGTATTTCGCCCATGGAAAAGAAAATAGGAGAATATGGTTCACAAGAGGGCTGGGCTGTTGTACAAGAGAGATGTCTTTCAATAATGTAATTTAGAAAGTAGATTCTAATAAATTTTAGAAAGTATAGCAAAGTAGAAGGTCATGTGTTTAAGAACTTAGAAAAATTTCTTCCTGAAGTTTATGTCCGTCACTTAAAATGAAAAAGGAAGAGAGAAGCTCAGTGTGTTGGTTTCTGTATGACTGTGAACGATCTGTGATATAACACAGGTGAGAAAAAAGAACATGCAATCCTAAATGAATTTAAAAAGGTGTTTCCAGTAAAAATAGGGAAATATTAATGCCATTTTTAAAAGGTATCTTGGAGACATCATCTGAACAGTAGAGATATGCAATCCACCTGATCTCTGGTGCCTTATTAGTATATTAGAAATGTGCTCCATATAGGTTCTGTTGAATGATTCAGGGTTCTAGTACTGATGCCCTGAATTTTCATGGAATGAAGCTATCTCATCGTTTTGGCTACGGCTGATAGCTTAGCACATTTGTTATATACCTACAGTGACATTGTGTGAATTCTATGTACATGTTTATGATGTACAAGTCCAAGAAGGTTTCTTTCAGACCAGATGCATAGGCTGAAAGGCTATTGTTCTATGCAATTTGGGTCAAGAAGCAAAGTTCAGGAAAGAAGTAATACCTTTTATACTCCTTAAGAACAGTTTTAAATATGGTAACATGTACCTAAGCTAAGCATGAATGAACTATGGAAAAGAAAGCTTCTCACTGTGCAGAGACAAGAGTTTTAGGACCACTCTTCTAGTAGAAGTAATGGAAGCAAGAGACACCTCCCCCCCCACACTGACTACTTAAAGATAAAGCTTGACCAGCTTAGAAAGGGACTTACATGACATGAATTCAATAATAAAAGAAAATTAAATTAAATTAAGAGACTCAGAAAGTCTCTTCTAGTCCTGTAGTGTTGTGGGATTTTTTGTTGTTGCTGTTTTTTTTTTAAAAAGCTGAGGAGTCATGGAAGCCAATAGTAGTATTCTAGGGAACAGAATAGTGTCCTGATCTTTCAATAAGCATATTACAGCATATGCATAGATTCCTTTTAAAAGGATTTTAATGCCTTCCTAAAATTATAGCATGTACATAAAATGCCCTAAAGGACATGTCAGTTGATTATTTTTTCAAAAGTCAACTTTATTTTCTGTATATTTATGCCCTGTTTCACGACAGAAAACACTGAAAACTAGATAGCAACTGGCATTTAGGAAAATACAGATGACATTCTAAATTCACAATATTTCATTTATTTAAATTCACTTTCAGTATATGACCATTTTGAATACTTTAATTCTTACTCATTAGATTACAACAAAAGAGAGTGATTTCTGTGAGCATAGTCTAAGTAGATGTAGCTTCCACATCATTTTATATAGTCTGGATTTTTTCAAGCTATTAGATACAAAAATGTATTGACGTCATAATTGTCAGTAAGACACAGAAGAAATACCACTGGATTAATAAATACAGACATTTTTAATTGGAAAGCATTCATTCTAAAACATATTTACGTGGCAATAAATAAACTGAGACAAGAGGCAGAATTTATTTTTAAAAATCCCATAATATTGTAAATATTTTTTCTTCCAAGAATACCCACTTTCATAATGTTATAGACAAATTATAGCATTGAGGTGATTGTCTTACAGTACCTGAAAATAAAGTGAATTAGTCTTAACAGCAGACTTATGAGATCATTATTATTGCAACCATTTTAGGGCCTGGCATATAGCATGACCCAATAAGTCTCAGAGCCAAGATTAAGAGAGGGGGCTCTTTTCCACACTGAGAAAAATCATACCAATTTAGCGCCTTGCAGAGAGTTTCGTCTATGAAAATGTTTGGTTTGGGTGGGGAATACTTGTAGAGAGTTCTTTGAGTATTTAATCATTATCATTTGACTGGGGTGGTACAGTTTGTATTGTAATACTCCAGCCATACCTCTAGAAACAAATAATTATTACGTTGTGTATGATCCTTTAGAATAGTTGTAGTTAACACACGTAAGTGCCATTGTGTCAGCCTTAGTATTTGTAATTAATAATGTCCTAAAATACATCCACAGATAGTATTGTATCAATAGCTGGTAAGACTGATTTCGTAACCCTCTTGGGTTTCGGTAACACTGTCAAGATAAACTGAAATAGTAAAACCTGCCAATTGTGTATAGTGCTTGGACTGTCAATATAAAATGTCTATCGAATTTTGTTTGATTTATCAGATCTTTGGGTTTTTTTTTACTAGAAGTACAGTAAGAGAGAAGTTACTAGAAGTAATTTTGGAAAGGCTTGACTACAGTAATGGCATCATCTTTAAAACAAATTCTAGTGTAATGAAAACCCACAAAAAAGCTTAGACAATGCTTTTATTATGTGTGGAATTGCTGAGCTTTTTTAAGACAAAAACCCTAAATAATTTTAGTGATAGCAGAAGTGGACCCCTTCTTAAGTAGGATCTAGTGTGTCAGAGATGTTGATGCACCACATCCTTTACACAGAAATTAATTCTCACTTAAAAATCTGTGAAAGTCAAAGAGTTCATGAGCACCTCCTAAGCAGAATCCTATTTCAGGGAAGAATCCTTGTTATTTAAGTCACTCTTTTTCCCCCATGAAACTGTCAGCAGGAGTTCTAAAATGTTCTTAAAACCTTTGCTTTACCTTGCAGATTGTTTTATATTTTCCTTGTTTTTTCCTTGGAGAGTAAACAGCATTAGCATAGAGCCTTTAGAATGATGCCACCAAAGTGGAACAAGAAGTTGTTCTTGCTGTTTTAGTTCTGGGAAATTTAGTGTTGTGATTTTCATTTCATTACATGTAGACTTTGTTGGTGTTATTATTAATTATTAATTTCAAATATGGTTTACATAAGAAGGGTATCCTTTATAGAATCATAGTTAGTGTGCTTTCTCCCTTAGAGAAAAAACAATGAGAAACTGTTGTTTTTGACAAATACTGGTCTAGACACTTGGCTTGACTAGCAGTCCACTATCAAAACCCCTTGATTTTTAATCATAAAATGCATTAGATTACATCACCAGTGCTGATCTCATTGTTAGGATGAAATTTTTGTTTTTCATACTTTTAATATTTTATTATTCTTACTGTTGCAGTTATGAAAGCTTTGTGTTAGGGATTTGGGTGTTCTTGTATGTATAACTGCACAAAATCTTAACGGGAATCAGATTTCCAGAGAGTGTATGGTGCATTCTGGCAACAGTAACAGAGAGCAAGGAGGGAAAAAAAACTGCAGGGACACGCAGAGACATGCATCATTGACATGCCCATTAAAGTGCGACTGAACAGCGGGCAGCAAGTTTATACTCATACATCTTTGACTGTGTTTCATGCCCAACTATGTGAGCACAAGGTATAGGTATACATTATTTACACTTTTCAGGGAGTACCAAAATCCATTGGCTCAAGTTCTGAATAACAATGGATAAAGGAGAAGGAGATATCATCCATACAGATCCCAAGATATCTCTGCTCTTTTATCACCCCTCCAGCTCTTCTGGTCTGTCTTTTGTGTTTTGTGGCTGCAGAGTTGCCTTTTAGCTACACTGTAAGTGCTGAGGGCTCATAGGATCTAGTTGTTCCCTTGCAGTTCAAGGAGTAAAAGACAGAAAATTAAACTAAAGGGATGATGTGTAGCCAAGCTCTGGAACAAGCATCTGTGCTGTAAGATGTTATGGATGCTAAACATTTAAGTTGGCTCAATAATCTAGTGAACAAATTAATGGAACAAAAATCCACCACTCCAAAATGCAAATTCTTCATTTTCATAGTTTCTAAAGCCCAAAATGCTGGGATGTGGGGAGTGGCCTGGGAAAGCATCACTACATCCATACACCACCGTGCTTGTTTACTCTTCTCTGGGCACTGAGTGTTGACTGCTGTTAGAGGCAGCCCAGTAGTCTAAATGATCATTTGGTTTAACTCAGTGTGCCATTCTTCTGTCTTTTCAAGCAGCATCTAGAAACCAAGATATTTTCCTTCTGAAGACTCGCTTTTGGCCATCCAAGTGAACTTGACTTTCCCCGAAGAAAAGTCTGGTTACACCAGCAAACTTCAGAGTTTACAAGTCATAGTCCATTGGACTTCTCACAACTGTTTTTAGTCATGCTTTTAAGAAGAAAAACTGTAAAAATATCTAACTTTTCCCAGTCCAACCTCTTAAGGAGGACTTCTCTCTGTGACACAACATTGACATCAGCAAGAAGTAGTATGCATTTTGCTAGCCAGAATTATTCTGCATTGTGGTGGAAAGATTGGTTAATCTCATTAAGCTCAAGGGAAATATTTGGGTCCTCAAGCAATTTCAAGCTACCTAGCCACTTTGTAACCACACAGTCAATCAGATGCTACACATGTGTTGTGATCTGAAAATGATCCCAAAGGGACCTTCCAGAAGGGAAAGGATGTACCTGAGTTGCATTGGGAGCAGCTATCTGGCTCTTCCAGGAGTCGGTAACTTTACTTTGGCCATGCAGGCAATGAAGGCCAGACCTATAGATTCCTGGTTACACACACAGGACTGCAATGTCTCTCCAATTGTATGGGAGAAGGATCTTACAAATTTAAGGTCTTCAGTTCCCATTCAAATAAGCCACAGTCAATAAAAAGATGAAAAAAAAAAGTGTCACTGCCTGCTGTAGAAGTGAGGGAGCATTTGAAAAAAGTCTCAACACCATTTTTAAAGTTAGTTCCATTCTTCTGATGTATCAGTCTGTCATCTACCAGTAAGTTGGTGAAAACAACCATGAAATACAGCGTAAAGGTTAGGTAGAATGGCTAATTTTCATTTTAATGTGGGGTATAGCCCACATATAATCTTATCTAAAAAGCTACTATGCAAATAGGTATAATAAAAGTCTGAATTATTGACTGTCCTATTCTGAAATAAGAGAAGTTCCCATGTTGTGGAAAGTTAAATAAATCTGAGCTAAAAGAACATGACAAGGAACGACATAGTGGCAGAACACAGACTCAGCTTTAGACAGTATTTATTTAACTCTAGAAATTTTACAAAAGCAAATCACAGCATAAATATATTACATTTCTTAAATTCAATGAGTTGCAGTAGAAACAATAGTCATAACTAGTTTATGTTTAGGAAACCTTAAGGTTCTTTCTAACTAATAAGATTAATAATTTTACAAGGCATAAGGGTTGCGAAGTGTTTGTTGGTCATAGTTATCTACCAGAAAGGAAGATGAAGATAGTCGCTGAGATAATTGTGCATTTGATGTTCTGCAGTTGGTTTTTATACTCAATCTAGTGATTTATACTTGTAATTGTATGCAAAATGTAGTTCTCTGTAGTGTAAGAGCTATTTTTCTTAAAATATAAAGTAAATTTTCATGAAATTATGATAAATGATTCGTTTAGGAGTTACAGAAATTGCATAGACATCTTCAGGCTTCCTTATGATGAGGTAAAAGAGAACAACCTGACAATACACAATTAGCAATGCAAGCCCCCTGCAGCCAGAGAAAGTCAGTAGGAGCAAGGGTTACTGGTACACACTGCCTTCGTGGGAGATGCTACATTGACTCAACCAACATAAGGGACTGTGCTTAATTCCATAAGCAATAGCACTGGGTAGTCATAGTATAGTATCTGTGGCTTAAGTTACACCTCAGAACTTCTGTTGTAAGTCAATGTAGTTTGCTACTGTCAGTACATTGTCCATGATACTGCATATACATTTCTTTGATCCAGACACTCAATCTCTTGCCAGCAGCTTACTGAGGTGTCAATAGTTGCACAGTATTAAGGAATGTGAGGCTGCTTTTAGGTAGAAATTCAGCCATGAGATTTCTTAAGACACCAGCAGGACTATCAGTATGAGTTGTCGTCTTTTCTGAAGAGAACTGTTTTAGAGGGTGTTCCCTCACTGCTGGGCTGCCTTGCCTAAAAGGTGGTTATTTGGTTCTGCCTGAATGTCATCCCAGGACAGGAGAAGAGGTAAGAAATGAAGCAGAAAGGCACTTCAAAATCTTGAATATTTATTTCGATATGCAGTTGAGACTTTTTTGTGGTAGTTAAGATACTTTGTTTGTTTCTGGGTATAATGTGTTGCTAATTAAAATATCAACTATATGTTTAAAAACTGATTATTCAGTGTAAAAGTAAATCTTCCATATGTTTGATGTCACTGAGAACAATTGTATCCCCTTGGAACAAAGAAGTTCTACTAGGCAGTGGTGGGAATTAAAAAATATTTCATGTTTCCTTTTTCCTAAGACTGCTGTCTATGTTTCTACCCTCTGAGAGATCCAAGCAAGCAAAACCTACTTGATAAGGCTATGATAAAATAGCTCACCTTAAGCATAAGACGTATATGAAAGCTTAGGGTATGATCTTACTCCTTGGGGGCAATTTATGATTTACATCTATAGTTCCTTGGGTCTTCCCTCGTGCCCTTTTTGTAGATTGGAATAACATTGGCATCTCTTACATTGAGGCTAATTTTGGATAAAAGATTGTGATAATTTTTCTGCTGATCAAATCTCCCCAGTGTAGTCATCCATCCCCCTCTTCCTTTGATAAGAGTGTTTATCATTGTAAAAAATGTGAAGGGAACTGAAGACCTCATCAGGAGGAATGGCTGCTTTTATAACTCCAAGGCAAAAGTATGCATACGCAAACTCCACAGTGGTTGCTTTCAAGAATTTTCTGAGTTTTGAAATTATGGTACAACTTTGCATTTGGAATGAGTATGTGTGAAAAAATTGATGTATGTGTCATGGTGTGTCATTTGATGTACGTATCACGGTTTTTAATCTAACATCAAAAGATTCTGCATACGTGGGGCTTGTTATCCAGCTTCTGTGTGTTATTATATCAGTAGAATTATTTTTAAACATGTTTGGTGAGATCTTTGTCTCTTATTTTTTGTTTTTTCTTTAGCAGAATTTGTTCAGCAGAATTTTGGTTTCTAGTAATGTTTAACATCATGAGGTGGTTTTGTTCCAAAACCAGGTGTTATGGATGTACCTAGATTTAATATGCAGGAGCAGTTTAACTTTGTTCTTTCTTATTTATTTCTGTAAGTGTATGTTTAATTGTGTTATGTGGTATCTAGAGGTATACATATTAGTTGAAATGTCTGTCTGGTTGGATAGGACTACAGCAAAACAGTGGGTGCTTGCACTTCGTTCTGCTACATCAGCACAGATAGTTTGTGACTCATTTGACTCAACTTTGGGGAAATTTCCTAGTGTGCTTGATACCACGCTCAGCAAAGGCTGATGCAGTATCTCATCCAGTCAGCCTACAAAAAAATGTTAAAATACAGAATTTGTTGTATTTATTTTTAGCTTGGAGAGGCTAAATATTTGGTGGAAGAAAGGAAGAAATTTCCCAGTCCAGAATCCTGCTAAGTCACCTACTAGGAAGTACCAGACATTTGTATCAAAATAACAAATTAAAGGATTCCCAGGAGTTACGCAGTGCGGCCTCTGCTTCACGTTGCAGAATGTCTCTCTTTTACTAAACCTTTTTTTTTGTAGTAGAGGAAAATGATAAATTACAACTAAGTTAAATACACACAGTTTTAATATAGAAAATTGTCCATATCGTTTGGCTTATTCTTTGCTCATTTTCATTTCTGATGACAGCTTACAGTGGTCCTACATCATGTCCAGGGTGGTTGTCATTTTTCTCTGCTGCAGTTCCCAATTTTACTGACAGTTGAAATCTCCACTTGTTTGTGCTGTTAGGCAAGAACTGGCAAAGCAGCGTCAACTCTGGTTGATGTGACAGCTTCAGGCTGATACCATGCTCTTTGCTACACTGAAAGAATCATCAGAAAGTACAGTATTATCTCATTTTTCTCTTTTATATAAAAATTTTTATACACTTTTTGGTGGCCACCGGAGAAGCTGGTATTCCATGTTACAAAGCTACTGTGAGTGGCAAGGATTCAGTGTCAGAATGACACCTGGCCCTCCGATTTTTAACTGGACTTAACTTTATTTCGGTGATCAGTATTTCAGATGTAACAGAGTATTTAATCATGGGTTGCGGGCCAAAAGGATGTCCAGTCCTAAATCTTTGTTCTGAAGCACAGAAGAGCCTCCTCTGCTTTTAGTAAAACCATCAGTGCAGAGGTTGTAGACAACACCCTAGATAGCACACAGGCTCTGTAATGGGTTGTTACTTTTCTTGTGGAGGCTGTGGAAAGGAGAGCCCGGGGTTCGATGTTTGTGCTTCCGATTATTCACTGAAGAAGAATTCAGCATTAGCATTAGTATTCAGCATTTTGCACATGGTATTGTCCTTCACGGACATCTCTGTATCAGGTATGTGTGATGTGTTCCGTTATTTCCCACATGTGCTGCCTTTTCCTCATCGTTCTCTCAGTCTGAATGAGGTTAACACCACAGAATGGGGCCTAATGACAGTCAGAATGCGTAGGAAAAGAGTCAGTGTAGTAAATGACTGAACTATGTCTTGTTTGTGTATCAAAAAAGGAGCATCATACATGTGGGAAGAATTATTTCCTTAGTGTGAACTGTCATTTTGAATTATCGGTCCACTGTTGTTTTGTTGTTACTTTTGCGCTGCTGGTACAAAACACGAGGTTTTTATAAAAGTGGAAAGCACTGAATTTGAAAGAAAATGAAGTGGTGACCGTTCAGTCTTATTTTGCTAAGGCATAAGAATTTCATTGGCAGGCTTTTATTGTGCTGGAAGTTGACTGCACAGGTTTTTAACATGCTTTGCGGGAGGTGTATCTACTGCAATAAGCTGTAACACGTCGAGTTTCTGCGCCTTGTTTATCTAGTTGTGAAAATGAAATACTGATTGTTACAGGCAACAAAGTAAAACAAAACAATTAAAAAAAAGCATTTTAGTCTCTGTATGTTATCTCTGATGAATATAAATTGTCCAACCCAGAAAGCTTATTTTTGTGGATTCATGTAAAAGCAAAACAAACACGCAAACAGAGCAAAACAAAAACTTGATGAGAAGGGTTTGTGTGTTTACGTGACTCAGTGGCATATTCAGATTATGTGGTGTGATTTGTTCTGCAGCTGCTTCAAATTAAGAACAGGTGTAGAAGGCAGATTATGCAAATACTCATATTAATGTAATTGTCAAATTGGTCTGTTTATCATTGTGCCTTTAAAGAGTAGACCATACTCTTATTTTACATGTAAATTAGCTTTATTCTTGAGAGCTACTATTGGATAATGAGCTCACAAATGAGAAATTTCTAGCATATGGCGAAACATTTCTAAAATGGGACTTTTTCTTGTGTAGCAATTTATTTTGTATATATTGTATAAACATACTATAACCTGCTTTATCTCCTTTAGAAAAATATGGCTATGATGCAGTTTTACAGTCTAGTTCATTGGACTAATGAACTCATATTTCTTTCATTTTGCTTTTGAAGTTCATGTAACCCATTAGCAGACCAACTTTTGATCCGCTTCAACCATTTATAGTATATGTACAAACCTTCATAGATTTTACACCTCATTTGCTTTAAATCTTGAAGAAATGCACATTGGAGGGAAAATGTGTTTGTTTAAAACTGATTTTTTACTTCCTAAGACATACTCTATGGAAACAATCATAAATTGGGTATCTGAGTTAAATATATATTTTTAAACATTATTTATGTCATGTTGCTAGTGTGCATAGATTTATTAATGATTGGATGAGCTTTGTGATACTTTAGATCAGAGAGATAGGGTATCAGATATCCAAAATTAGAAATGATGGGAACTTTTTGTTTTCTTCAGTTCTAAGAGTTATTTATTAATATGGACCTAGTTAACAAAAGTTGCCCAGTATAAAAAAATCACAGAGCACTGTGATTCTGTGCTTTATTGTCTTTTGTTACATCTTTTGCACATGACCTTCATTAACAATAATTTAAAATCTGTTAAAGACAAATACTAAGTACTAGTTTTTTATACATATATGTGTATGTATGTATATACAGGCCAATTTTACATACGCTGTCGATGAGGTAGGTTGAATATTTGAAAATGAGCTTTCTGCGCTGTGTGTGATGCTTCGCACTGGGAATCTGGGCCAAACAGTTGAGAAAATCCCTGCTCCTCAGGAAGCAGAAGCTGAGGGCACTAGCTGCCAACAACTGGCTACAAGACAAACAAGATTAGAACAAGGTCTTTCTGCATCCTATGGCCGCGGCACAGGTGGGCCGTGGTATTTATTTTCAAGAACAAAAAGAAAATCATGGTTTGCTTTTGGATATGTTCCAGGAAAAAAATAAAAATGTAGTTACTGGGTTCATTGTAGCACCTAAAGGCATCAAATTTCTCTCTATTCTTTATCCTCAGAACTCAGCTGGTAACTCATGAGAACAACCTAAAAGGTGTGAGCAAGAGGTTTAAAGAAGACACCTGTTTATTCTTTAGATTTATTTTTCTCTGACTCAGCTTTCAAGAAGGAACAGAAGGGGAACTTTATTTTTAAGATGTAGCTTTATCCTTTAGCAAATTATTTAAGGTTGTATTGATTTCCGTGGTTGTCTTCACTGGTAAGTGTTTGCTTTGGAGCCTGGTAGCTGCCTATAAAATCTTTCCTTTAGTTATTAGTACACTCTTAATGGAATGAAAACTATTTAAGAAAAAAAGGACTGGCAGGAACTTCATCATGTGAGCTGAAGATGATAAAGTTTTTCTTTAGGGTTATCTTGACTGTATCGCTTTACAGTACAACCATCAACCAGATAAAACAGCAATCTCTTTTTCTAATCTGAATTATATGCAGCATTTCAGTAGGATGTTATTGTGGGGTTAATTATCTTTGCAGTTAGAAAAATTTTTACTTTGACTTGACTAGTTGTCATTGGAGAAGTTTGCATGCAGAAATGTCAGTCAAAACCATACAATATACGTACCTTCCAGTATCATTTAGAACTCACTGTAGTTATGCTTTCTACATCAGAAATAAATTAGATGCAACATGGACGTTATTGCATGCACAAAGACTGTGTGTGTGTTGGAGAAGGGTGTTTTTCCATCACCTTTACCAATGCTGCTTTAAAACAGCTAGAAATCTGACCCAAGCTATCTTGGCTCTATTAAATTTCTCGTAGACTTCTATGGGAATTCTTTTGAGATGAGGGAAAAAAAAAAAAGGCTCCTGAAAAATGAGCAAATAAGACCAATTAAAAAGACAAAAAAATACCTTTCAGTCATGCTTATCACTGATCCCTTTTAACACTTTTTGTACTAAGTCGTTGACACTTACTTGCAGTTATTTCTTAATTTCTTTTTTGTGATTGTTTTGGACTAGGTAATTACTTTTACATTATTTGAAGTTTATGGCTCTTCTGACCACAGGCTTTGGAAAATAATTATGGATTTTGAACAAACAAGTTTTTAATAAGCCTTTTTGAGTTATTCATGGAATGAGAGAATATTTCTCCTTCAATGCCTTGGTCTTCTTCCACAAGAGGTTCCAGAGGTGGATGGATTACAGCCATGCACACATGCCTTTGCACAGCAGTTTGATTGCTTAACCTTCCAGGAGCAAGCCTGAGTAACCACCCTCACTTCTGCTGTCATTGGAGGAGTTCATTCACTTATTTAAACAGGACAGGCAAAATTCTTGCATATTTGTGTCCCTGTTCCTCTCTATAAGGCCAGGTCTGAACCTAATCTTAAATATATTGATTGCAAATAACAGGACTTTTTAAACTTTAAATAAATAGAAAAAAAAAAATTCACGAACAGAAATCCCCCAAAATCTACTTCAGTAGTGTTTATTATCTTTAATATATACACTTATAAGGCAGCACTTGTATGTGGAGTCCCAGGAATTTCCTGGGCCATGCAGCAGCTCATATAAGAAATAGGACTGGATCTGAGCATGTTTGCATCTCATTTATAGCATAGCAGACCCCTAAGTCAGGACAGTTGCTGTTTACATGCACAGACCGTGATGGATGTTTTCTCGTGGATAGGAACTTTCGGAAGTGGAGGAGGTTTTGCCTTTTGAGACTGGCATTAGCTAGAGACAGGGCATGAATTGAGGTGCACAGATACTGGTAGTTTCATCAGCTTCTCTGCTAATCTTTGATTAGTTTTGCTTACACATGCAGAATTAAATCAGTCACTGAGTCAGAGTCAGAAAGAGTCTGATGCCCAGCTTAGACTCGCAAAGGGTGCTTTGGAGTCTTGTGTTCTCCTCTGCAGCAGAAAATAGTCCATCTACTCATGTAACCTAATAATACTGCTAAACAGATTCTCTGACAGTGCTGAGAATCACCTAGCAAAAGAGAGATTAGTAACTCCTTTGGTTAGTCTTGCACTCTTCTGGTAACATATCATAGCTGTGGTCCTTGATGAGACTCTACAAGTTGTAATAGTGTCTTAGGAAATGTGAAATGGACATTTTATGGGCCCTTCAGCAGTATAGCTTTATTGCCTTTAATTAGGGAACTAGACCCCTCGACGCAGCACTGATCTACCATTCCTACAGGGGAATTAAATTTTGAATGCCTGAAAAATGAACTGTAAGCATATATAATTGATTAAAATTAAAAGAAAAGATGTAGAGCAAAGTCAGACAACTTATTATATACTTTTTATTGATCATTTATTATGCCTCATGAAAGTCTGCTGATTATAAGATGTGCAGCATGCATTGATATCTGTAGATACATATGAGCAGATTTTATTTTTTTCTGGAATGACACCATTGGTATTACCACTTTTTTTAGCGTTTATTTTCTTCAGTAATTCAGAAAATAAGGTTAATGATTTGGGTTATGTGGGAGATGCTATTTTCAGTCAGTTCAAGGCTTTTCCTCTGCCTATATTCAGTCAAAATCTCCACTCTATGTCTTATTCAGGGATCACTATCTTGTCATCCTTTTATCTTCTTGTGATAGTGGTATTTGCATTGCTACTCTTTGTCAGTAAAGGAGAAAAAAGTATTTAAAAAAGCAAGCTATCTCTGCAAAAGCTCAGGCCACTGTCACCCCAGGCATTAGTCAGCAAAATAGCTTGTGTAGCAAAAGGCTGTTGTCCATCTTTCTTCTCTGCTCAACATTAGGAGCTCTAAATCAAGAAATTTGAAATTGTTATTACAAATCAATGTGCTATGCAACTTTGTCTACAATTCACTGGCTAAGCTGAACCATGTAACCTTGTAAAGAACATGCTTGATGTTACAGTAGAAAATGTTGCTATTTTGGGAACTTCAGAGTTCTGCGTAGAGTCACAGATTTGTTCTTTAAAAAAGTACTTTCTCTAAAGAAAGTATATTTCTTTATTCCTATTTTTCATTCAGAAGTCGAATTTTAGGGCCAGACTTTCAGAAGAATTGAACACCCAGGACTCCATTGACGTCAGCGTAAGCTGCAGCTGCTCAGCACCTCTACAGATGAGACTCTTAAGTGTTTAGGAAAATTTAGAGCTTCAAACTGGTCTAAACATAAGATATTTTTCTGCATAGGCTTCATCAGATTTCGTTCTTGTTTATCAGGCGTTGTTTTTCTTTTCCTAGATGAGCAGCTAAGATGATTTTTTTCCTTTCTTTTTCATTTGTGGTGTGTACTGTGAATTAAGTAACAATTTTTGAAGAGGCTGCTGGATACTTTGCCAAATCATTCTAAAACTGTGTGGCGTGTTTTGATTTTAACCAAACTTACAGCTGCAGAGCTGTAAAGCCGTCAGTTTCCCTTATTATGACTAGTTCTACAACTTGTACTGTTTTAAATTGCCTGCAATTAGCATATTTCAACCTTATTTTTAGGTTTAAATTGCAGTGTGAGAGTGTACTCTCCTCTTAGCTAATTAGTGCTATCAAGGAACAGTAGGTTACCTCATTAGTACCATGTGCATTTAATTAAAGAAGAGAAAATTGGAGTTAACCTCATAGTTAATATTTTCACAGAGTGCTACAATGCCAACACCTTCAATTGGAGTCACACCCCTGTGTATCTAATTATTCACTGATGCCAAATAAGGTTAGCAAGGATATCACCATGCTGTTGACAAAATAATTTAGATGGAAATCTGTTTGCTGGTTTCCAATATGGAATTTCAGTTAGAGCAGATTATTTGCACTTGAATACACTGGAGTCATAAGATGTTTTTATCGTCTTACCACCCTCTCTCTCATGTTCGCACTCAAACCTAGGAAAGCGCAAGAACCCATGAGGCACTTAATCTCAGATAAGCAGCCTGTGATCATCATAGAATCATAGAATGCTTTTGGTTGAAAGGCACCTTTAGAGGTCATCTAGTCCAAGCCCCTGCAGTGAGCAGGAACAGCTTTAACTGGAACAGGTTGTTCAGAGCCCTGTCCAACCTGGCACTGTGTTTCCAGGGATGGGGCATCTACCACCTCGCTGGGTAACCCGTGCCAGTGTTCCACCACCCTCAGTGTAAAAAATTTCTTCCTTATATCCAGTCTAAATCTACCCTTCGTTAGTTTAAAACCATTACCACTTGTCCTGTTACAACAGGGCTTGCTAAAAAGATTGTCCCCCTCTTTCCTATAGGCCTCGTTTAAGTACTGAAAGGCCGCAATAAGGTCTGCCCAGAGCCTTCTCTTCTCCAGGCTGAACAGCCCCAACTCTCTCAGCTTTTTCTTGTAGAAGAGGTGTTCCAGCCCTTGGATCATTTTTGTGGCCCTTTTCTGGACCTGCTCAGGCACCTCCATGTCCTTCTTGTGCTGAGGGCTCCAGAGCTGGACGCAGGACTCCAGGTGAGGTCTCACCAGAGCAGAGTAGAGGGAAAGAATCACCTCTCTCGACCTGCTGTCCACGCTTCTCTTGATGCAGCCCAGGATACAGTGGGCTTTGTGGGATGTGACCACACATTGTCGACTCATATCCAGCTTTTCTGTAGGGCTGCTCTCAATCCCTTCATCCCTCAGCCTGTATTGATATCGAGGATTGCCCTGACCTGTGCGTAGGACCTTACACTTGGCCTTGCTGGACCTCATGAGGTTCACACAGGCCCACCTCTCCAGCTTGTCCAGGTCCCTCTGGATGGCATGCCGTTCCTCAGGCGTGTCAACTGCACTGCTCAGCTTGGTGTTATCTGCAAACTTGCTGAGGGTGCACTCAATCCCACTGTCTATGTCATTGACGAAGATATTAAACAGCACTGGTCCTCATCCTTACCTTATGGATATTGTACCAGTCTGGATATAACCATTTTATTTTGGCTACCGGTATTGTAGAAGCAAGTACAGTTATACTGCACCCATGGAAAGAGTTCTAAACAAATAAGACCAAACCACAGATACCTTGCCTTTGTAGATGTGCTCAGAATTTCTTATGTCTCACTTTGCTTTTAGAATTTTCTTTTCCACCATGCATGCAGAAAGTGAGGGAATGCTACTTCATACACTTCTAGAAGGCATGATCTAATATGGAGAGAAGTGCCTTCAGCTCCTTTAGGTTTCAGTAAAGTTGAGGATGCTTATTGTTTCCAGTCTAGGCACTGCAATTTGTGTCTATTTAACCGCAGAACGGTATTTTTTAAATGTATAGCATGCAATGTATTTAAAAGAAAGAAAAAAAAAGCAAAGAATAATTTTTGTTGTTAATCTGCTATATTGTTGGTTGAACCTACCAGTTCCACTCTGTAATAATATGATCTAAGTCTCTGTATGTGAGTTTCGTGCTCAGTTTCAGCAGCACGGTGTGCTGGATATCCAGAACCCAATTCTTTCACAGCGTCCATGTAGCATTGGTTTAACAAGCTCTTGAAATATACGTAATTTGAAATGAATATTGCTGTTAGTGGTGTAAAAGGCACTTAAGTATGTCCTGAATTTTGAATTTTGCTGTCCAGTGCTGCTAATATGACAAATAATTTTGAGTAAGCCATCTATAATCTCTGTGGCTCAGTTTTTCTATTTGTAAAATGGAAATGCCAACACTTCATGCATAAAGGTGATTTGAGCACAAATTAATTACTTTTTGCTCAATACTTGAGTACAGTACCACTTTGCACAAGAGTATATAGGTGCCAAATCAACTTCACATGAAGCATATTTAATGATTAGATCTGCAGGATCATAATTGAATCCCCGAGGGAGTTTTTTTTGAATTTATTTACAGAAATCTTCTTACTAAATCATGTACTTTCTTGTCTGTTCTTTCAGATTACTTTGCTCAGGTGCTTATACTGGCACATGGGTGCTTTAAACAGTCACTTTAAAAGTTTACTTATAACCAACCACTTTGACATTTAGCACTGCTGTTCAAATGAAAATAATGGTTGACCTTTTTAATTTTTTTTTATTTTACATTGAAGTAGAAAAGAGGCTCTTCAAACATTGTGCTGTACCCATATTAGCTTCCCAAACTGCTGATCCTTCAGGATCTATAGTAAATTGAAAGGAATCCACTGGATTAAATGGCAGGGTGGAACTCTGAAGTCAGTCGGTTTGACAATTGGATGAAATTTCCCTGTGAAAATAACTGACTTCAGTATTTATTTACCTAACTAGTACTTGTGTTTTGTATATAACTGCTAGAAAAAATGTGGAATTATAGAATAGATCCATTTATCATTTTTTTCTTGTCTGAATAGAAATGGAGTTTTTTTATATGATAGCCTCTTTAACTGTAGAAGTGCATTTGAAAAGAAAGTAAGTAGGTTTTTTTTCGAAGTTAGGACCTGTAAGGGAGACCTCTGATCACAAAAGAGAAATAAAATTTGTAGAAATAAAAGAAGAATGAGTTTTCAGTCCTACATATGTGTTTGAAGAAAACTATGTGAATACATGCAATCTGTGCAAGTCTATGGCTTGACTTCAACCTCTTTCTATGTGTAATGGGATATGAAATAGGGACTGGTTTCATTTGTGCTGGAGAAAAACAGCAACTCTGCCCTTGGTGGTATCATCATCATCTCTTTGCATGATCTCACCCAGCTCTATCAAGAATAACCAGGTAATAAGGAAAAGGTCTACATGGTGAATAGGCAATGACCTATTTGGTTTTGGTTTGGTACTTCTGAGGCTCAGCAGGTCTGGTGGCTGGACCTTATAAACATCCATACAAATATGTAAAGCATAGATCAAACTGATAAGGATTTAATTTTACATACTCATTTCCAAAGCCTGCATCTGTGTAAAAAAAATCTTAAGCAGAACTGTTAGCTGGACAACTTTTCAGAAAACCCAGATAATTTATTGTAGCATCTTTGATGGACTGCTACCAGTTTGGTGTTCCCTATCTGTGAAAATATTTGATAGAGTTAGGGCTTTTATGGGTTAATCATCAAACTCAAGTGAAAAAAAAGATACTTCTCTGAGCAAATTTTCCATATGCAATGCAATTTCATATAAATTCATTATCTAATATTGCTATTAATTAAAATTAGTTGCTACACTCTTTAAGGTGTTGCCTAGCCTTGCAATCAGTGCTCCCAAATGAACACAATAGTAGGGCCACAATTTTTTTCCTTTTTTTTTTTTTTTAATTCCTATAGATGCTGTTATTCAATTTTTTTTTGGTCATGTGGTATTCCAGGAAATGCATGATTTGTTTTACTGGACCTAGTGACTTTGGCAGGGTTTGAAGTGACAGAACATAAAGTAAACAACTTGTGTTTTTCCAAGGAAAATGACCGATAAGCAGGGGGAAAACGTTTATGATTCAGGCAATATTCTTCATTGGTGTATTAAAGACATCAGAAAGAAGTATTACAAGATAAAAACAACACAAGCACTATGTTTATATAAAATATACTATACTATAGGTCAGCTTGGGTGAGGGAAGTACTTATGAAAGTACTTACGATATAACTGTAAAATTATCATTTAGTCTGTGTGCTTTTTTCAACCTCCCTGTGTTCCTACAGAGCTATGGATGTCTCTTCCTCTTGAATTTTCTTTGATGTATTAAGTTTCTTAAAAGGAAAAATGTTTTTTTTAAATTACTCTCCACTTCTACAAAATTTAATTTACAATTGCATAAAGGAAATTACTATAGTTTAGGCAGCCAAGCATTTCAGCAGATCCCTAGAAATGTACAAAGGAAAGAATGATTATCAGTCCTGAATTGTGGATTAAGAGGATCATACTACACAGAGTACTGTCTAAAAGTAGCAATTTAATAGAAAATGTGGATGTTCATGGGAAGAATGTCTCTGAGGTTAAAGATAGCATTTAAAATATGAAAAAGGGTTTTTTCTCCATTTTTTTGCTTATTATTTGGTAAAAGGTTTGCCTAGAGATGTTTGTCTCGAATATTTTTACTGAATGTTACAAGCAGCTTCATTAAGAGTTTTGGAGACATCCTTTCTTAAGTACAGTTTTGGTTTTATTAATTTTATTTGAAAGGGGAATTCCATTCCAGAAGGAAAATTCTTGTTGTGCAGTGCAGAAAATTTATTAAAAATGTACACTGATTTCCTTCAATGTGCATGTAGCAAAGCACAAATAAGCTGTAATTCAGGAAGTGCCATTTTATATATTCAAAGGGAAGAGTTTAAAAATCACAGTCATTGAGGTTTCCGAGGTTCTAAAACCCATTCTTCATACACAGTCCCTTGTGCCTTGCACAGCTTTTGGAGTCTTGTAGAGAGGAGAGTGGCTTCTTTGAAGTCTGCAACTAAAGTGAGTTACATCGTCATGAAGAGAGACACCGTTCAACAACTTGTTGTATGTGTGTTCTTGTCCTGTAAACTTAGGCAATACTTTTGCAGAAGACCCTTAAGCGAACCTTTTACTGGACAAAATCAGCACAGATTTTCTATAGTGCTGCCTTTTTAAACACAAGGAAGACCTAATCCATGATTTCAAATGTTGCCTCTGTGTTAGCTCATGGTATATCCCAGTTATGAAAATAAAGATAGAATTTCATACTGTGTGTAAGATTTTTTCAGTATTTTATCTTGTATCGGTATAGTATTTGAAAATAGTTGCCCTGTACAGCCAGCTCCAGACTGCAATGATGAAAAGTTCTGTGGAATGCTTCTCCAGAGGCGTTCTCCTTCCCACTGCAAATAACACTGATTGGCATTTGATGGCAAAGTGATTTCTTTTCTTTCAAAATGCACTTTATTGTTAGAAGCATAATGTATATCAAGCCAACAGTGAGTTTCATCACTTTATAACATCAGAAGATTATGTCCGTATCCAACAGGAAAAAATCTTGACTGATTTGGTCTTTCATATACAGTTACATCACTTTGATTATTAGAACCTTAGCTAAAAATATCTGCTGCTAAATCATGGCTAGATTTACTACTTATTTATTAGATTGTTTTCTTCCTTCCAAATTGTGATGTATGACTGAATATATGGTCCATTAGTTTGTGGGGTTTTTTCTCTTTAATCTCTGTGGAAACTAGTGAATGAATAGACGTTGATTAAGCAGGAGCATCTGGTATGTTATTGATGTAGGAGATATCTATAGACTACCTGGGAGGTATCTATAGACTACCTGCTGCCTATTCTCATGTAAGTTAAGCTTTTTTCTTTGCCTAACAGTATCAACTATAAATAGGCATCTGTAGCCACATTTGTAAGCCTCTAAGAAATGGTCTTTGATACTGCAGCATATAATAAGGAACTTAATTTTAAGCTAAAACTACAAATTAACATATGTACACATACACATATGCCCACACAAGCATATTCTATACCCTATCTAGCTATATTACAGGCAGCGTTAGCAGTATCTTAGCAGTTCCTTAAGTTTTCGGCTCATGCTAGAGCAGCAGTAGGTGTCCCCCAGCAGAGGACATCCCTGGAACTAGGCAGGCCACCGCAGGTGTGAGCACGTGAGGGGGCTCATGTGTCTGCTCAGCCCAGCTTCTGCCGGCTGTCGGTGGAGTGGCCACCTGCACTGGTGCTGGGCCAAGGCCCTGTGGGGTACCAGCTCAGCAAGTGAGCCACATGCCTTAGTTATCAGTCACATCATAGGAATATATGAAAAACACAAATACTGTCCAATATGTAGTGAAAAGAGCAAATGGATCTTGGCTGTTCTAAAGTTTTAAAATATTCATGGTAAGGTTTGAATTTCTAAAAATATGACAAAGTGATTTTTAATATAATACTGGTTTTCATGAACATTACATTTCATCTGCTGTTAATTTTTATAACTTTTCTGGATGAAACTCAACAGTTTGCTTTATTTCAATATAAGATTAATCAGTTGTTTATGTGCAGTTTAAACTGACAAAACATGATAATGTGTACCCTTTGTTCAGTTAATATTCAGTTGTGTTTACTTAAAAGCATATGGTTGAACAGGCTGATAGCGAATACAATACACATGGGAGAATGTGTTGAGCCACACACCTCTGGTGGACTTTGGTGGGAGCTTTATTACTGTATCTCCATTTATTGCTTTGAAAGTGTTCCTCACAGAGTTCAGAAAGCCAGTATATTTAGGTGACATTAGGCTGTAAACGTATGTTATTTCTTAATAGCTGGTTTAAAATGCCAGTTCAAATATTAAAATGTTTTAATTACAAAATAAATGGTGATTGTTACAATAGAATAATATCTAATAACATCCTTGAATGGCCTAAATCTGCAACCCCTTTTTGATAAATTTTGCTTCTTTTTACTAATCAAGGGTCTTTACATTCAAAATATGAAGAAGTAAAATTAAATGAAAACAGTATTTTACTATTTTATGAATCACATATTCTTTAACATCTTCAGCACTTACTTTAATTCCCTGAAAATAATTTGTTTTGGAAGTTTAGACAGAAAGCATAGAAGTAAGGGTGTAGTATTGATCCTTTTTTTCTGTCACTGAGCTTTTGCTGATTCTTGGAATGCTTTAGAGCCATTTGAGTTTTTATACACAATTTACTCCAAAATTAGCTCTGCTTTCCTATACAGACGCATCTTACGTTAACTCTTTCCTTTATGCTGAACATTATCATCAACTTCACCACGGGCTTGATTGAGTAGTGAGTTATCAGTTGGTATTTTTTGTTCCTTGGGACCTATTTCCACCATTATTAGCCAATTCTTAATATTTCTGAGTACAATAGAGCAGTCACAAATAAAAAATACAGTGCTAAAAATCTAACAAAATATGACAGAATTTCAGCTTATCATGTTCTCACATTTCATTTTAGCTGCATTAGAGTAACTTTGGTGTAGTGCTAGGAATTATCAAACAAATAAAGTAGATGATGTCTAGAACAGTTTTATATACTTTAAGTATCATCAGATGTCATTGGCAAAACAATAGATATGTATTGCCCTAGACTCTCCAAAGAAGTGTAATTCAGTTCCTGACCTTAGCAGTTTCTGGATCTTTGCAGTTTCTCTGTTTCTTGACCACTAAGCAGAATGCTGATAATCTGATAGGTATTTAAATACGTGTTTACACAAAATTGAGAGTTGTCAGGATGCATCAAATACCTTGCCAGCTCCATAGTCCAAATACCGTCCATCAATAACTGTTTTGGGGACATTAAATGGTATTTCTTGTAGACAGTATTGGTAAAAGAAGTCTTTTATGTAATTGCAAAAGGGAACTTTAGCTTCAAGTGTCACTGGGAACTTCACAGAATCACAGAATCACAGAATAGTAGGGGTTGGAAGGGACCTCTGTGGGTCATCTAGTCCAACCCCCCTGCCGAAGCAGGGTCACCTACAGCAGGCTGCACAGGACCTTGTCCAGGCGGGTCTTGAATATCTCCAGAGAAGGAGACTCCACAACCTCCCTGGGCAGCCTGTTCCAGTGCTCCGTCACCCTCAGAGGGAAGAAGTTCTTCCTCATGTTCAGACGCAACTTCCTGTGCCTCAGTTTGTGCCCATTGCCCCTTGTCCTGTCACTGGGCACCACTGAAAAGAGCTTGTCCCCATCCTCCTGACACCCACCCTTCAGATATTTGTAGGCATTTATAAGGTCCCCTCGCAGCCTTCTCTTCTTCAGGCTGAACAAGCCCAGTTCCCTCAACCTCTCCTCGTAGGGGAGATGCTCCAGTCCCCTCACCATCCTCGTAGCCCTCCGCTGGACTCTCTCCAGTAGCTCTTCATCTTTCTTGAAGTGGGGAGCCCAGAACTGGACACAGTACTCCAGATGAGGCCTCACCAGGGCAGTGTAGAGGGGAAGGAGAACCTCCCTCGTCCTGCTGGCCACACTCTTCTTGATGCACCCCAGGATCCCATTGGCTTTCTTGGCAGCCAGGGCACACTGCTGGCTCATGGTTAACCTGTCGTCCACCAGGACACCCAGGTCCCTCTCCGCAGAGCTGCTCTCCAGCAGGTCCACCCCAAGCCTGTACTGGTGCATGAGGTTGTTCCTCCCCAGGTGCAGGACCCTGCACTTGCCCTTGTTGAACCTCATCAGGTTCCTCTCTGCCCAGCTTTCCAGCCTATCCAGGTCACGCTGAATGGCAGCACAGCCTTCTGGTGTATCTACCACACCTCCCAGTTTGGTGTCGTCAGCAAACTTGCTGAGGGTACATTCTAACTCTTCATCCAGGTCGTTGATGAAGAAGTTAAACAAGACTGGGCCCAGTACTGACCCCTGGGGGACACCACTTGTCACCGGCCTCCAACTAGACTCAGCGCCGCTGATGACAACCCTCTGAGTTCTGCCATTCAGCCAGTTCTCTATCCACTTCACCGACCACTCATCCAGCCCACACTTCCTCAGCTTCCCTAGGAGGATATCATGGGAGACTGTGTCGAAAGCCTTGCTGAAGTCAAGGTAGACAACATCCACGGCTCTCCCTTCGTCTACCCAGCCAGTCATGTCATCGTAGAAAGCTATCAGATTGGTCAGGCATGATTTCCCTTTGGTGAATCCATGCTGACTACTCCTGATAACCTTCTTTTCTTCCACTTGCCACTAACCTTCTTTTCTTCCACTTGCAAACAACTTCTGTTGTTTGCTGAGAAACTAACACTTCTTACTGATTAAGAGTTCATAGTTGAAGCTGCTGCTTTCTTTCATTGACTTATTTTGGTCAGCCATTCAGTTCTTCATCCCCTTAGCCAGTTTGTGAGCTCAGTAGGTGTGCCGTTCTCAGTAGCTGTAGGGAGTTTCTCTTCTCCCATTTCCATCCTGCACTTTTCTGGTTTTCTTTTTATTCTTCTTGTTGCTCCTTTGCCATTTTCTTCAGAGTCTTTATTGTAGTTAATCTAAATGACAAATCTGTCATCATCTTTGTGATTTGTACTCCGGATACCATTTCCTCTATTAAAAAAAACACCAAAAAACCCCCCAAACACATAAAACTCATCCCATCTTCCTGATACCAACCTGTGGATGCTTAGACATCAACTTAAAGACCAACAGGAATAATCTTTCCTCTCTCACCCCCTTTCTCCATCAGTCAACTGTATCAGCATGTTGGTTGTCTTGACCTTGGAGCATAAACTATGTCTTGAATTTGGGTATCTTTCCTATTCCTCACATCCCTACTAAGGTACAGCTTTTTAAGCTGTGCGCTGAGCTGAAACTCTCATGCAAGTTCTCCACATTTCAGTTACTACAGCTGGCCTCTTTTCAGCACATGACAAATGTCATCTTGTCTCATTGCTGCCACTGTTCTGCGCAGATTATTTTCCTAACATCTCTCTCTGTGTCTTTCCCCAGTTCCCCTTCAAAGCATCAAATACAGGCAGTTTGTTTTCAGTTTCATAACCCTTCACAGACTGACTTCACGATAATCATTATTCCTCATAAAATAGAAAAAAAAAATGAGCCATTAATTTCCTACTTTTAGATTTTCAGATAAGCCCTATTGTACTTTCTCCTGTGCTGTCTGTAATGATTGTGAGGTACCTCATTATCCTCCTCCAAGTCAGTCATTCAGACTTCACCAGCTTATGTATAGAAAGCTTAGGCACATATATTGCCTGCTATCATGACAGGTATTTCCTATCAGTCTGTCACTGTCATCTCTTGTCTTAAATAGGACAATCATTTCACTCCGTGTCTGTGCAGTGCCTACAGCATGGTCCTGGTCAGCAACATGGGAGCCTTCGTGCGGCCTCAGTAATTCCCATGCTCCTGCTGCAGCTACCACTTCCTAGTCTTTTCATCGCCTGTGTGATTTACCATGTGCATTGAAGTGCTTCATTCTAATGGGATAAAATACGGCCTTATAATTAATTTTTCTGCATTACTGATTCAGCTGGAAGTTTTTGGTGGTCTGACCTTTCTGGGGGACAAATCGTGATTTTCTTCAGTGGCGTCAAAGTTGACCGAAATTGCACAGCACACACATCTCTCTTGCATCGATTGAGAAGACTCCAGTATTTTCAATCTACAAGAAGTATTTGTAAACGTCTCAAAAAGAAATATGATTTTAAAGTAAGACCAAGAAATGTGATTCAAAAGGGCATTCAAAAAGCCTTTGACACAGTCCTTCACAAGCGGTTATTAAGAAAACTGAATAGTTCTGGGTGAAAGTTAAAGTTCCATCATAAGCTAGAAACAAGTTAAGAGACAGAAGATAGAGTAGGAGTAAATTGTCAATTTTCAGCATGGCAAAAGGTTAACATTTCTGGCTACCACTGACCTGTACATTAAACAACATTGTTTAATATATTTATTAATGAGCTGGAAAATGGGCTGAAGGATATCGTATGTGTCAAAATTTAAAGATGACCAAAAAACTCGTTTAGCCTTATCAAGATTAGAGTTGACTATGTGGCACTCCAGAGGAATGTAGAATCGTAAGTGAGTGAATGCCATGGTGGTAGAAGAAAGACAGTATGATTAAGATGATGCATATTGAAGGAGTAATTTAACTACTTACACAGACAATGCAACTGTTTGCACTGATTGTTGAAAATTAAGTATATTCACAGTGTCGGAGAGGAAACAAGTTGTATCTTGTTATAACAGGCACAACTCTCCTCAGTCTACAGTAAACTGGAAACAAGGAAACAATCCAAGGTTTATGAAAATTGAGAAGTGTGCTGACAAAAATATTATGATACCATTTTTATTTTGATGTATGACCTCGTGATGTTATGCTGAATTTGGGATGTTTCATTTTATTGTAGAAATACCATTCAGTAACCTGAAGAAGGATCATTTCTTTTTTTCCCTCTCTCCACAGATACTTCTGTTACGCAGTCCAACTGTTTCAGACCATACATTGTGTCTGTATGTAACCCCTAGCAAAGCTGTACTTTGAAAGCCACAGGGGAGTGTGGTTTCATCCCTGTTGATATGATTCTCTGTGTGAGAATCAGCTGTATCTCACAGGTTTTATCAGTGAGCTGTTGTTTCAAAACCAGGGTAACTGTTTTTCTATATAAAATGTATTCTAATTATAAATGTCATTTAGGTTGTTTCTAAAAAATGCTAGCAGAAAATCTAATATTAATAATAATAACAGTAATAAAAAAAAAGATTACATTTAATGTCTGTGAAATTTCTTTACTCCTGAAATCCTGAGCAGATAGAAAAAACTTGTCATTTGAAAAACAGATGGAGCTTTGGTTCCTAAAGACCGTGGTATCAGGTTATTTACCCATATCAGTTACCCAAACTACACTAGAACTGTCGTTGTACAGATATGTGAATTATCTTTTTAATATATGTATATATATGCACTTTCTTGTGATTTGTCTGTAGAGGCTTTACATATTTAACTTACTTCTATTGAGCTTTTTTCTGCTTTATACTTGATCTCTCAGTCCTTTCCTGTTACACAGTTTTATGATTCAAAACTCTATTAGGAACAAAATATACCACAGCTTCTTCATCGTTCATATTCCAGGAGCACTGTATTAGTTACAGTTTCTGTATTAATGCATAGAAAACTCTTACTTCTGATGATGTGAATCTCTTCTTCTTGGAGCAAGTACTTTGTTATCTTTGCACAATTTGTGCCAAAAAGTTGTCGAAATGAGAAAGCTTTCACCTAAATTGTGCAACAGAGGAAAGCACTAGACTTTCAGTTACACTCCTTCCACTTCTGTCTGTCTATGCTTGGACTGTATGCCCGTGAAGAATATTTATTGTTTATCCTATTTAATATTACAGTCATAACACAGACACTCCAAATACTCTTCTTCTGCTTCTGTTTTCTTTTTTTTTTCTCTCTCTGTCCCATCTTTCTGGGACTACAGTAGCCTGTGTTCATGTGTAAACTGGTTTTCTACTCCGCAGAACATCTTCTGGTCCTGTCTAAAGAAAGTAAATCTCGTCAGACTAATTACAGATAGACTAGGTCAGGACACTGAAAGATGAATGCCAAGATTGGTTGGATGCAGTCCATAGGAACCCTGTAATGGTCCGATCAGGATGGACCTGAAATATAAAGGTTAATGCTCCAGTCTCTAAATCCCTTGACACTGTCCTCTTCTTTGAAAAAGACACAGCATTGCCTTTTGATTGCCACGAATGACCTATCTTTATCAGTGCAATACAGTCTTTTTCATAAGACCCTGAGATGAAGTCTTACTGATATTTCTCTAACCATCCCCTTTCCTTGGAATGCCTTTCATTTTAGGATTTCTTAGTTTTTAAATGAGACACTTGCTTCTATAAAGAATTCTTATTTAGCTACACTAGTCTCTTAAATCAGCTAAACGTTCAGCTCTTGTCCTTGAGGACACACTTTAAAGGACATATCTTTGCATTTCTGTAGAACTTTGGGCTAGAAGACATTGTAACTAGTCATACAATAGAGTTTGCTGAGAAATCTGTGAGTGAGAAACTCACAAACTGACAACAGAATGAAGAATTCAGCAGAAGATGCAAGTACAAACACACATAATCACACAAAGACAGGATGTCTAGGAATTCAGTACAAAATATTGATTATTTCTGTTTTCATTCTATGATTCTTAAAAAAAAAACAACCATATTGATTATTTCCCGAATAACTGAATTCGTTTCCATTTCACTTATTACTTAAAATTCAAGAAAAGTCCTGTTTCACTTATTCAAAGAAATTTATTTTCTAAGTTTTGTGCAAAGAGTGCCTGTACTGTTCTGTGAATCTGAACTACACCAAACAGCAAGCTGAGCACGCTGTGCTTTCTTTCTTTGTAGTGGAAGGTGCACATTTTCAGTTGGACTACTGTCGCCTTGTGTGCTGTAGTATGAAACCATGAAACCATAGGTGATAATTCATTTTTAGAGTAGTGGGCCTTTTCCTAATGTGTGTGTCTAGCATAAACTGCCAAGTACATCATAAAAAAGCCATTTTTTGAAGTGAATAATTAGTTACAAAGAAGACCAAGATAAAGTGGGAATTTTTTTTATTTTTTTTATTTTTTGAAAGAAGATGTATTCTCATTGCCAGATTTCAGCTGGTTTTAAAGCCTCTTGAGCAGGTACACATACAAGAATAATTCTAGTTAATATATATAGTCCTTTAGGACTGAAGATATTCTTCAGTTTGTCCCATTGACTAAATTTCTTTGGAAACCAGCAGACTGTTGGCTCCCTTTTTTCTGTTGAATCGTTCTGCCCAGGACATATGTATCTCTGCTCAACAAAGGATGCAATGTCAGCTATGGAAATATATGTAGAAAATTACTATATGTTTCTCATTAATGATTTCCTGCATGTATAATTGCACAACAGCTGTAGATACTGGTAAGACCACTTCCTTTATTAAACCATGTCTGCAATGTATGTTGGCTTTTTAACCTGAACATGTTAACAATGTGACCCTTGGAAGGAAAGAACAACGTATGGAAAAGAGAAACTGCTTATTGGTAATTTTGTTTATGATATTCATCTTTTCATCATCTTTTTCCTCACTTTAAGACATTCTGATTATTTTTGTTTTCTGTTCTGCTTTTGTTATCTGTTGCATTTTGGGTTTTTTTAGCTCTGGTGGATTGATTTGAATCTTTTCTGCATTTACAAGTAAGGTTACACAATACCAGCAGTGTCAGAAGAAAGCAGGGAGCGATGGCATTTCTGGAAGGATGGGGGAGTGTCCTGCCCAGCATTTTTCATGCTTCTGAGCAGTAACCTCTTGACCTTCAATTTAACTTTGAGACAGTCACTTTTAACCAAGAACTGATTGCTCAATCATTTTACCAGAATAGTCACATCTTTGGGAAACAAGATATGCACACAAGAAGGAACGGCTTAGGGTTGACTTCAAAGCCTCTTGAGGTCTGCCAGCTTGCAAGGTTCCTTTATGTTTGGAAAAGCTGAAGAAACAAAAAATTTGTGGAGAGCCTTGCATGGGAGGGCTTTTAAGGAAAAAAGGCAACTAGCCACAAATTCTCTGAATACCTTTCAAGGCGGGGAAGTTCAGAGGCACTTAAGGCACTGCTTGCTCCAGCTATGACATGCAGATAGCAGGAGCACCTCGTGGCTGAATAGGTTGTTTTCTTAGTGGGACTGCAAGACTGCTGTGACTATGTCTGCATCAGGGACCTTACTTTAGTGATTTCCCTAAAGCTTTTCAGAGTGGAAGCATATATATGTGCAAACACAAATGTTTCGTGGTTCCACAGATGAGAAGGGAAGAGCGTTCCTCAGGCACGTTCCACAGACGTGTGTGGTCACCTGTGCTTCCTTGTAATATCGGTCTTAAGTAAGGTTAGTAAAGCTACGCTAGTAATGCATGTACCGAGTCCTCTAATTGTCATGTTGCCTCTCTTTGCATATGATATCAGCTCAAAATTCAGGCTTCTAAGTACATTGTTTATGTCCAGACGAGTATGAGAGTAGGTGATGCTGTCAGATCCTCCTGTTGCGTGTTCGTGAGTGCCCGCTCCAGGTGCGTTAAGAATGATGGGCAGGGTGAGGTGATAAGGCAGGATAAAAACTTGAGATCCTTCCCTTTTATGTTCTCTCAGCAATGTGAGGATCAAGAACCCTTTGTGTCTAAAAGCTTGAAATAGATTTTTCATTTATGAATTTATAAGTTTATTTTTTAAAATGTATAGAGTTTGGGAGTTTCTTCCTTGCCCGTTCTGTCAAAATTAGTACTTTATTTCTCTCCTGAATGTATTTGGGTCCTGTTTCCAAGCATTCAATCTTGTTAAACTTCAGAGAAAATTAAGACAGAACAATGCCAACATTTCTATCACAGGATCAGACTTCTCAGATCCAGCTAATGCTCTTTGACTGTGCTTCAGAAGCTGGAGATCAACTTCTTCAGCAGCTGAAACCTGGCAGACTTAAACTAGATTTATATCATTATTTAGTTCCAGTGAAATCATTAAAGTTCTGTATTGTGATTATGAGTGATTTCACATACCAGCAAATCTCTGCACAAAAGCTTGCGAGACGTGACTGTGGTATCTCCCTGTAGTTGCCTTCTCTGTCTCTCTTACTCAATCTGTCCTCCTTTTTTCCTAGACAGTTATCTGGTGAGTTTGAAAGTAAGGACATTTTTTTTATTTCAGGATCTTATCTGCCAGTTAGCCGGACTATATAGATGGAACACATATAAATTTCTCTTTCAAGCAGACAAATTTTGTTTCTGTAGTCAGCTGGGAAATATCCTGGTCTCAGTTCCTTGTTGATGTTCTACATCAACATATGCCATAACATATGCCAAAAAAAACATAAATACCTTTTCTCTGATCAGTGTTTTGGTGTACAGTACTGGATTATAAAGAACTATAACAGCATATACAAGGCTTATTAGATCAGTGTCTGTAAACTGAGTATCACTGCTCTAGTACTCAAAAATTGAAAGGTAATGTTGTCTCTTCCCTACTTTGTTAAAGTTGTTTTTTCTGATGAGTAAACAAAGAATTATATAGAATTTCAGCAGTTTACCTCCTCCTAAAATTTGTCTGTAAAAGTAGTAACTCAGATTCATTCAGCACATTTTAATTCTCCATATGAAAAAGTTTGGAGGTGTTGTTAAAGCTAATCACTGCTGCCTAGCTGATGGACAACTGTCTGTAATTTTGTTCTGGAAGTCTTCTGAAGAGTGAGGTTTCTGGCTGCCTTGGAAGCTTAGCAGGAAGAGTTTTTCTCAGGCATTGCTTACTAGGATCCAAACAAAAAAAAAATCACCTAACTTGATTTGTTCTGACTAAAAAGACAAGGGGAAAAAGAGCCTTCATACAAGGATTAATTTTAGTACCATTTACTTCTCTGTACACACTTTATGTTTAGATGCCATTTATAAATATCTTATTATCATTTGTTAAATTTTATGACAATTTATACCATGCCTGATGACTGTAATTCATGTATTAAACATGCGCACTTATTTTAACAATATTTGCATCTTATAATATGCTTTGTAACGACTTGTCATAGACTCATCTGTTAAACATTTATTTTACAAATGCGTTTTGTAATATGCTATGGTAATAAACTATGAAAAAGTTGTCCCACCTTGTAATATTTTCAGATGGATGAATAATGCATAACAAATTCTACCTTCATTTAAAACATGACCTCTATTCTGATGAAATCTGACACATTGTCTGGATTTATGGTGATCACCGAGTTGTGTGAGGTGCTGTCAATCTACTTTCTGATCAATTTTCGTAGTTGATGAATTTGAATTAATCTGTAAATATTTAAAAATAATAGGGGTGGGGGGTCTCTTGTTTTATTTTTGCCGACCTGATTCATTCAAACAAAAAGTACCAACCCTCATCATGCTGTGAGCTAATTTTCATTCAAATCATTTCTGGAAATTCAATTCAGTTCTGAAATTGATTATCAAAATGGTGATTGTTCCCTTGCTGGCTGCCTACGTTTGTCATAAGTATCTCTAAAGAGGCCTATGCTACTGTCACATCTAATCTTATGAGCGGTGTAAAGCTGAAGCGTGTATAAGAATGGAAAAGTTTATCCTGAGTTTATATTTGTTTATAAATAAAACCATGTTTCACTATTTATTATTTTTAATTTTGGCTACATCGTGATTTTATATACTTTTTTAACTTATGGAACTTTATTCGAAACAAATTTTGCTTAAATAGCTATGGCCATGAGAATCAACTTATTGACTGTCTGACTTCCCAAAGCATCATGCTGATTTTTTCAATAGTTTTTTTTATTATGAATGTTAGTACCTAGGATTCCTTGGCTGGTTTCTCTCTGTGTGTTCACACATGTGTAGATTGTAGCATTTTCATTCATTTTATTCCACAGCAAGGGTTTTTGTTCAAAACTGAAGGGAAAGAAGGGGACTTAAGGGTTGGATTGTTCAGATAGGCTATAGAGTGTTACAGGGATGTCCCTACATCTGGTGATGGCATGAAGTGATTGAGGATTTCAGCAGTGTTCTTCATTTGTTACCTTGACATACCTGAATCAAAATCGAAGGGGATGATGGTTTCACTTTTGCAGTTCACCTGGAGTAAGTTTTAGAGCATCGCATCGATCTCATCCAGTCTGAATGTGTGAACTCAATACAGAATAGTTGGGTTTTACATCTATTTAACATAAATACAAATGACTGCTTCAGGTGCATACTAAGGGGAAGTCAACGTTAGATAATTGGTCTCTTGGAAAGCGGCTTTATATCACCAGACAATAGATGGTTACACCTTGTCTCTGCCATTCACCTTCATACTCCAGGCTCAAGAGCCTTTTGTCACCATTCGCAGTGAAGGCCCTTTGAGTCAACATGCTGTTGTCAACATAGTCAGCACACTTTTAAGAGACAGTTTATTGGATCTGATTTAGACATGTAATTAGGATTTAATGAATTGTGCCACAGAAATGCCTATTTTTCTCCTTTAACTACGTAAGTAACCTTAGATGACTGGCTCAGATATAGGTGTCTATAGCATAGACTTTCTGCATTTGGTAGAGCGATTTTCCCCCCATTCCCACTTCTGGTTTTGTTTGATATTTTTTCTTCTAAATAAATTACTGCTTATGAAATGAGCCAGGCTTATTGTCTTATAGAGCTTTACCTCTTTACGTACTGAGCATATTAGACTTCTACATAGTCAAACACACTCTGTTTAGATTGCATAAATTCTGTTATGGAAGTCTCTCTGCTCATGGGGAGAACAATTAATTCCATTTCAGTTTGCTATTTTTTCATTAGTGTTTCTCATTAGGTGAAGGCGAGCAACTAGTTCCAGTTGGGATACAGTGTTCTAGTGATGTGGCATCTATCCTATAGCATTGAGACTGGGAGGTACTCACTCTATGTGGTCTTACAAGCGTTCGTGAAACTTCAGATTAGTTGTCATCTCGGTACTGAAATGGATTTGGTAAAGGTGAATTATTTAGTATTCTGTCGCAAACACTTTACCCACCATTTCTCCCATTCTTTTAAGTCTCACAATTTGAACTTCATTTGCTGTCTTTTTCTATGAAAAATCTAGAGTGCGGCAGTCTCTTTTTTTGTAGGAAAGTTTTACCTATGATTTTCCGCAGTGGTCATTCTTGTTAGAATCATGTTCTCTTGTTTATTCATCTTTCAAATGAAGTGTTTGGCTGCCTTGTTAGGTAGGATTCTGATGATTTCTAGATTTAATTTTATACTGCTTTTTATAGCATGTAACAGTTTGACTGGATTTCTTAGTTTTAGTTTTGCATGCTATTTTTTTGAAATCAACCGAATGATAGAGTATCCTAGTAATTTCTTAGTTCTCATCTATTATTCTCATCTGTTATAAATCACATTATGGTTGCACGAGAAATGAAGTAAACATCTATATGATGTGATGGGAATTCCTTTTTTTAAGTTTGCTCAGAAAGCACAGAGATTCCACCCTTCACTGTACTTCTTGGCAACTTGTCATTCTTTCACATATATTGAATATATGAGATACATGTGCTTTTGTTGTTACTTCTCTGCTTCAGAGTTTCTGTAGTTCAGATTCATTACATTACTTGTGTTCTTGAAATTACTTTTCTTCATTTCAGATACAGAAATGCCTATATGTTCTAGATACTTGTTTTTTTCACATTGCGTATGTCTGTTTATACATGCATATGCACAAGTGTGTATTTACGTAAGTGGATATCATATGCAGTCCTAGTACAGGTAATAAACTGCAGGGTTGCTTGTCATGAACTTTTCTAAGCTGAACTTTACTAGTCTCTTTCCTTCTGTCATTACAAACCTCTGCTGTTAACTTTAACAATCATTTCCCACTGTATTATTTTCTGTTTTCTCCTTCTTTTTTCTTTTGCATCTCCGTTCTTCTCCCAAAAGTACAGTGAATTGTGGGCCAGAAGAGGAAATGTTCTATCCAGAATTAGTGACAAATTCAGTATCTTCCTGCTTACTGAAGCCAAAAGTAGGGTCTTTATACCACAAATTAAGAGAAGGTCCCAGCTGCAGAGTAGATCACACACTTGATTTAATCCCTGGGAGGTTAAGATGCAATAGATTTTCAAACTACTGTACTCATATGCATAATAAATAATTTTAAATTTATTTTGGTATTTCTAAGATGTAAACGTTATCAGACTCCCTCAGAAGTACATGATTAAAAAAATAACTACAGAAAGGAAAAATGCTCTGTGATGCATTTTAACACATTTTTGAAGATTTTTTAACTAGCTTTTCTATAATTCACATTTCCTACATACATGATGATGTGATGTTGTATAAAAGTTTTATTCTAGTTTTGTTTAAGAGAATCTGCATAAATCACGTATGGTTTCACCATTTGTGAATAATGTCACGACTCCAAACTCATGCCAATGAAACCATCATATTATTATATCATGTACTGTATATAGCATACATACACATTTATAATGAGGTAGAGGAATAATACGGAAAAGCTCTTCCCTCCAGGCTTGAAAAATGACCAAGAAGTAGAGGTCACTTTTCATGCCTTGGGAAAAATAGATCAAGAAATTAAAACTCCAATCAATACCTATAACCTTAAAATGTATTTTAATGTGCTGCAGCTTCAGTTACCCTCAGCTGAAGCTTCTTTATTTTAGCTTACAGGGTCTTGTGACCTCAGCCCATAGCAGAGTTTCAACAGTAATAGCGACAGCCATCTTGGATAAATGTAAGTGAATTTTTTCCTCATTTCTATAGTTTCTGTCCCTCACATTCACTTTTGGAGTTTTGTTTTTCACTCAGGATGTAGAAAGTATTCCTGACAACACGTCTGTTGTGTGCCAAGTAGCATGATGGACATAAACTATCAGTAAATCAACTAAGTGGGACTTCTTGCCTTTTAAATGCCATGGTATCAGACTCATCTTGTGCTTTTGAAATGCCGCTGTGATGGCTATGCAAACTTTGTTCTTCCTGCAGCTAGCTTGACGGTAGTTTTCAGTATCAACCATGACTGATCTGCAAAGAGAGAAATAGTACAAAAAGACTTTGGCTGTACAATCTTGTTTTAGCTAATGCTAGGGATGAAGTCTAGGAGTATTCAGAAAATATTTTCCTGAGAAAAAGTTTGCTTTCTTCAAACAACTTTACCATTTCAGTTCTGCTTCAGATCAGATTGTAGTAATGCATTCCCAGACTTAGCTGTGTATTCACTAATGATTGTATAAATCTGGGGCTGGAGCTGGAGAAGTACGCCCTTCATACATACTGCCTATGTAACAACATCCAGAAGTAGTAGAGAAAGAATGAAGGGCAGCTGCCCACTGCTGGTTTCTGAGGAATAGCAAATACAGCAGATGCTGCTAAAGTCAATGTTTTTTCAACAGTTGTCACTCTGTTGTAGTGGTGGCTATGCTATGATTCTAATACAAACAAAAGCAAATAGAAATACACTTACTCTTTCAGAAGATCCTGTCCTGTATGCTGATAGCCTTAAGAACCTGGCATTTAGTAGTAGCGTCCAAAAGATACCTGGACCTCGGTCTCGTTTGGTCTTTAGTCCTGAATTGTTTTTTGTCTGAATTCACTGTTTGTGAACAATCTGGCATCCTTGGTCGGTTAAATCACCATGCCACCCCTCCATCTCCTACTTGTTCTTATACATAAATATGTAAGTAACATACAGACATTCCTAAAATTCCAAGTTTTTATTTACATGTATAGGCCATAGTTGCATTGTAGCACTGCAGCTACAGTAGCACCTGTTTTACAACCTCAGCTAGCTAAACATGTGGCTGTTCAAATGCAGCCTGTTGTCTTCATGTGGTTTCATAGGACATATCCATCGTGAACTATATGAAATGAAAGGCAGCACACACGCAGTAGTTAAGGCTAAAAGTAGCAGAACTGAAACTGTCTCCATCCGTCTTACAAACGTCAATAGATAAGGGACAGTCTTGGTGTTTTACGTGCAGACCTGTAGTCAGCTTAAGAGGTCATTAGATTTCAAGTCTTCTTGCAACTATGTTGTTATATTAATATCTCCATAATGGATGCCAGACCAAATCATATATAGCAGGGTCTAGAAGCTGTGAGAGTAGAAGAACATGTATTGAAATCAGTCTGTGATTATCCTGAGTCTCTGTATACTTCGGTATGCCATGTAGGTGGTAGGGTGGGCATTGTTATCAGCTACACACAGAAATCAAGTAGTAAAAGAAATTCCATGCCCGGAGTCTGTTCTTTTTGACTAAAACTATATGAATGAAAGAAAGGTGTAAGAAATGTTAGCCTGGCTACCAGTTACTAAGCAGGAATGTACTGAATTATGAAGAATAATTCCTAAAATTTCTCTGAGGAAACAGGTTTAGTTGAAAACCCATGCAAATCCTGAGGACCAAGGGCCTCAAGGGTAAAGTCGCTTTATAATAATTACCATAAATATTCATTTAATTTCAAAAGAAGAGAAGGTGTTCTTACATTTGTCATTGCAAGGCTGAGTTAATGAAAGTCCTTTGAAACCACTGTCAGTATGAAGTATGTATAGATTTTTAATGTGTAGGAGTATAAAATAAAAGAACAGTTTGTGAGGGATTTCATGATATCAGCACTATAGTGATAGCAGTTTCAAAACCAGCTGTATCTATATGTTTATCAAATACCAGTTATTTTGTTGGAGTCATGTATGCCAACATAAATTCATTACCACTACCAGCTCAGTCCTGTATTTGTTATCTTTTTGACACTGTAGTTTATGTGACATCTCTGTCCCATGAGGTGATGCGATCCTTACGTACAAGAATGATCACCTGCTTTGATAACTGTCTCAGTCTTGTAAAAACATCAAGATTATTGAATTAATAGAATGATAATGTGATTCCGTACATCTTGTTAAAACAATATTCCTTTGATAATGGATAGCTAAAATGTGTCTTATTTCCTGTTTTTATTATTTATGTAGGTTTTCCAGGTATCTTTGAACAGGGGATACAGACAAAAATTAAAAGGATGTGTTTATATATGTCAGACTTTGAGGTTTTTACTACAATATGTGGCATGTTTAGCATTTGGTGTGTATATAAAGAATATGTAAAATATGCATATATAAATACATATATATGTCTAAGTGCAATGTTAGGGCTTATATATATCATTATTAAACACTTCAGTATGTTACACAAGGACTTTGAAATACAGTAGAAAGGAATTTGTGAAAATATGTTATAGAAGGTATGGTAGAGCATGCTCAGGGATTGTACAATGTGAAAAGCTTTGCTATAAAATGTTTTAAGATATTCAAAAGCCAGATGCTGACAAATCCAGCCTGTTAATCCCTTTTGCCAAATAAGTATAATATTATGTACTTTATATGTGATACAAATTTCTAGGAATTTTAATTTCCTTTTTATGTCACACTATCACGTTTCCAAAAGTCTACCTAGTGCAAGACATATTTGTGCTCCATAATAAAAAGTATAAAGTACCTCTGAGGATTTTGTAGAGATACTGGAGTAACAAAGGTACTGGTGGTGTTGCAGTCACAGATAGCTAGTTATGTTATTCTTGTGGTTCTTCATAACTGTCTTTACATCCTCAGTGTGTAAGAGGTACAGAAATGTTAGACACTTACTAAAGAACTAAAGTACATCCCCTCAGTATATATTACTGCAAATGTAAATTTTATTCAGTCTGAAATCTCCTTCCATGTGATGTTCCCTGCACAGTGCAGTCCAGACGGTTGGAGTGAGTTAGGGGTTGTGGAGATGTGTTTTTCAAACATCTGTGCACCCAGAGCTCCCACTGGGTTCATGTCCAAAACCCAAGCATCGTGCCATCGTCTAGAAAGTAATGGAGAGACTGTAATCATTCATTTCTCAGTGCCTTTGTGTCTTAAACTGGGAGATGTGCTTCAGTTTTGTTCAAAATTCATTAATTTAAAAAATTCTTCCAGGATGACATTTAGTAAAACTTAGCAAGAGTATGGCTTGAGCCACTTAAATTGCCCTTCAGAAACTCCCAGTAATGACTGAGTCATCGTTGCTGACTAGAAACAGATGGAGAGACAGGTAGACCCATGTGTACATGCATATATACACCCTTTTAGGCAACTCCCAAAGCTTTCCTCCTTCCCCAATTCAAGAAAGATGAGGAGCTACTGGAGAGAGTCCAGCGAAGGGCTATGAGGGTTGATGAGGGGACTGGAGCATCTGTCCTACAAGGAAAGGCTGAGGGAGCTGGGCTTGTTTAGCCTGGAGAAGAGAAGGCTGAGAGGGGATCTTATAAATGCTTACAAATATCTTAAGGGTGGGTGTCAGGAGGATGGGGTCAAGCTCTTTTCAGTGGTGCCCAGTGACAGGACAAGGGGCAATGGGCACAAACTGAAACATAGGAAGTTCCACCTGAACACGAGTAAGAACTTCTTCCCTCTGAGGGTCATGGAGCACTGGAACAGGCTGCCCAGGGAGGTTGTGGAATCTCCTTCTCTGGAGATATTCAAGACCCGCCTGGACATGGTCCTGTGCAGCCTGCTGTAGGTGACCCTGCTTCAGCAGGGGGGTTGGACTAGATGACCCACAGAGGTCCCTTCCAACCAAACATTCTGTGATTCTGTGATCTTCAGCAACTCTATAAACAGGAGGATGCCAACAGCACGACCCCTTCTTTATTACCTGGGTGTCCTATCCATGTTCTTCTTCCTTGTGTAAATCCTGCTCTAATTTCCGTGTGTTTATTACCACTGTCTGATATTTGTATAATGTTCATAACGTTTATAGAGTAAATAAAGATATACATCACTAACAACTTAGCGATAATCCTTAACTGCTCTTTTTAATCGAGTCAACAATTCAGTTCTCTGCTTTTCTTCTTAAATCTTTTTTCCTAGCCCTTGTTGTGACTTGTGACTGAGTCTGAATGCCCATAATTTAGAAGACTCTTCAAATTAAATAAGCTGAGTTTTCTTTACGAGTTTGGTAAAATGATATTTTTGGCCTCTATAGGGTTTGCCACAGTTAGGAATAGGAACTATCCCACTGCGAAGTATCAAAAACGTCGTGAAATATTTTAGCAGTTGCAACACAATTGATTCAATGTTGATTATTTCATTACAGCCTCATTAAGTACTCCATTTACCACTTTTTTAATTATAATTTTTCAGTACTAAAATGCTCTGAAATTTGTTACATGAATTTCGTGTCAAAAAAAGATTTTGAGGAAGCTGAAATATTCCTAAGTTTTCAAAACAACATTTTTAATATCACATTAAAAGTCTGTCCAAGGTGCATAATGTTAGTCAGATTTGCTTCAAAGCAAAGCTTTCATTTTGAAATTTCCTTCACTAATATTTTTGTAAATACATATTGTAAAATTTGATTTTAAAGAAAAAGGAAATTGGATTGCTCCCAAGCAATATTTTTAACCCTTCAGAATTGCTTGTGAATGGTTCCTTTTCACATTGTTGGTAATTGCTTATTTTTTTATATTTCAGAACTGGATTGCTTTTCTGCATACTTGGGCGAGAGTGAAACATTTCTGTAGCAGCTGAAAAGCTTAGCTACAGTTTTAGACTTGGTTTATGAAACACTGTAGTTTTGAACTTGTTTGCACTTCCAGATGGAATTAATTTAAAGGCATGTCTCCGTGTCTGCTTACAGATCTGAAGAGCTGTGGAAGCTCTGCTAAAGTGTAGAAGGTGGTACCTGATCTTTTTCTTAGAAGGAGTACTGTAAACACTGTAAAAGTGTGCTGTAATACTGTCTTTTGTCAAAAGGATAATATTCTAGGTCATACAGTATTTCAGTTAATACTTATGGGCTTTGGTAAGCTCAGGTCTAGCAACGACCTTCATTCCCTAGGTCAGTTCTAGGGGGACCGGTTGCCGTTACTGTCAGACTTGGGGCAAAGCCGCTGCGAAGTTCAGGTCAGTTCCAATTCCAGAGCTGGGTCAGGTATTTAGGTACAAATGTGCATTTTCTTATGCTTGGAAGATAAAGTCAAGCATAAAAATAGGTGATGGAGTTTTAACTAAAGTAACAATAATTCAATAAGAGAGTAGTAGTAAAAAGCATTTGGTTTTACCATTCCATTACAAAATATTCATTTTGTCATTAAATGGCATTATTTTTGTCATCATTAAATGTATCTTTGCAAAACATTTGCGGAGTTTTATACTTGTAAGTACATGTCTACTAATAATAATTGGCTTTAGTTGATGCAATGGAGGATCGTGTTAAATGTCCAATAACTTTCTGGAATATAAGCAAAGTAAGAAAGTGTTGGAATAGACTGCTGGGGGTGTTGTGGAATCTCTCTTGCCTGAAGTTTGTAAAAACATTCTGGACAAATGTCTGTCAGAAGCCAGTTTCTTCTGCTTTTGAAGAGAAGGACAGGGTAGCTCACTTGCCGAGGTGTCTTAGTTTTGTTCTGCAATTTGTGCAATGATTTTTTAACAAGAAATACTTCTATTTTAGCTCTTTTTTTTAATGAAGTGAGTTCAAATTAGATCGCTAATCAGTGGTAGCAATTATGCCTATGTGTGTATCTAGTGAACATCGATTTGTGAGGTTTTTTTGTGAGTCATCCAAATAGTATGACAAAGAAGGTGCATCTGTTACTCTTAGAATAAGTATCTGACTTCTGTTAAGATGATCTCTGGGTAGTTTCTAAAATGAAATCAAAGTGAGAGGCAAATAGAAATTTGTACAGAAAATATTTTTTGAAAGAAGTCTGTGGCTCAAATCTTGCAGTACTTATTTCAAATTTACACTATGATGTAAGTAATACTCAATTTTTATAGGAGCAAAGGTTTGTGACTGATTTATTTTGTGTCTAGAGAGTCAAATAAAAGCAAATTCTTATGAATCTGTAACTTTCTGTGGAACAGCGCTTGGAGAATGAGAAAGTACCACTTCATGAAATGCTAGGCACTTCTATGAAAAGAAATTTTAAACAACAGATTTAAAAAATCAGGACTTAAAAGCTCATTACTTTCAGATCTAAGAGAGAAGACTTTTCCACCCGCTTCTCCATCTCTGGCCTGTCGTTGCTCTTGGAAGTGTGGGGAGTAAGGGGGTTGAATTCCTCCCCCATCATCCTGGGACCGGGGGGAAGAGCCCACTGCCCGACTGATCCGGGAGGTGAGGGGGCTGTGGGCACTCGCTAGCCCAGTGCATGGGGTGCCAGTATGGATCCGGAGCGGAACAGCTGAGAAAGGCTGGGTTTCTGGAGCCTGCTGGTCAACCAGCGCTGCTGACAAGTCAGCTTCTTGACTGCAGGTCCCCACTGTGGTCTCAGCCCCTGTCCGGGTTCTCCTCAGTCGCTGGGGGAAGGGGACGTGGGACATAACCCTGGCCATCGCTGCCTTGAAATGAAACGCAAAGTGGGTTAAAACCCACTTTGTGTCTTTTTGAAGGAGTCAACATTTGCAGTTTAAGAAGTGTCAAAATATTTTCTTTTTTTTTCCTATCTGCTTGTCAGAACTGCTTTTTTGTTAGCAATATGCGTTGTATATGGTTTGCGTTAATTTAAATGGGGTGTTGTTTCATACGGCGCTTGGCTTGAAGTGTGCTGCTTCTATTTCTGCACTGCAAGGACTTGTGAGTCCAAAACGAATTTTGTCTCTTGGTAGGCCTGTTAAAGCTCTTGATTTCCCTACAAAGGCTGCATCATAAGAACTGAAAATATGCATTCTGTTTGGTAGCCCTGGGAGTGCTATACAAGTTTTTTCTGACAAGCAGCCTCCAATAGCTAATAAATCACAGTTATGATCCTCGTCTGAAAAGATAAAGAACAGTTTTTATTTTATAAATGTGTAATGATATCCTGAACAAAAATACATTATTCAAGAAATATCAAGAATATTTTAAGGTAAGTTAATGACGATATGTTCAAATATTGTAATACTCAAACTATTATCTGTATACAAGACTGAAGCAAATATGTTGCTAGGTGCTGCACCATTTTTGTGATTCCTCTTGAGAATGAGTTAGCTAAAATGAAGGTGTTCTGCCAGCTTTATTTAAAGATCCATGCTTAAAAATGGCTAATTTTATAGAATGTATTTTCTGTTTATGTGCCTGTCAGTTTTAAACAGCCTTTTATATGCAAATGCATGGTGACAGTTCTATATTCTGTGTCATTTCTTCACAAGAGTTTTTCATGCTATTGGAATAATCCCTTAACAGATATTTATAGAGTTTTTACTGTTATTTTGACAAATCAGGCATTGTTATTAAAATGATAAAAGAAAGTAATTTTAATACTTTTTGCATTGAAAGTTCTAAACTTTTTATAAATGATGTATGTTTCCTACCGCTATTTTAGTAAACGTTTTACATAAATTGGGTTTTTTAGTTCCATTTTTTGCGATAAGAAAAATCTGTACTTGGAACTTGTTTCTAAACAAGTGTATCATGAAAGATCCATGTTTCTTGCTCCTTCAGTCCTTTTGTTGTATTTGCCTATACCAAATTTTTTGTTCTGATAAGTTAATTCATTAATATCGTATGCTCTACCAGAACTAAATTTGGCTCCTGTTGGAGATAGATCATTTTCCCATAATTTTGAGTATAAACAAACTCAGGCTTAGTGTCTATGATTTTTGTAGTTTTGGCCTTGCTGTGGCCGATGTGCTCACAAGATGATGAACTGGGAGGGTTTCAACTGTATTGTCCATTGCAGGGTATGCCTCAGAAGTGGCCGAAGAGAGCATTCTGTGATTTCTAAAGAAAACTGTAAATTTGCCTCATCTCTAGATAGTGCTTCGTAATTTGATACTAAGCCTAGGCATTAATTCAGACTAAAAACAATGATTGAGAAAACATAATCAGTATTTCCATAGTCTTGAACAAAAAAAGTCATTGGCAGGTGACAGTAGAAAGACAGTGAAAGGACAGAGACACTCACCTGTGTCTAATGAAGGAGGTGACATTTCAGTAAATGGAAGGTACTTAAATATATGCTGTGTGTTGGCAGTCTCCCAAGACTGCTGATGGAAGTGTGTTTGGGGAAAGGAGCACCGTATTGAAGAAACTGCTGCTTCGAGCTGTGGCGTGCGAGCGGGAGCGGGGACTGGCTACAAGCGTGGTGGGAGTCACCAGGCTAGCAGAATCTTTCGAAGGATACCAGCTGCTGAAGCCATGAATGGCTTTCAGATCGGTTCTTGGCAGGCATTGTGAAACTATATTTACCCTAGTTTATTTGCAAGATGTATGTATTCTTTTCAGGATGTCTCTGTGTTAATGGAATTACTGGTGTGAATCTTCTGTTGTCTGAGTGAGACATGGTACACAGGACAGTTTTTCTGCCACTACCACCCAGGACCCTGTGGCATTTCAAAAGAACTATTGAAAAGTCCAGATTCATCTTGCCTAAGCTAAGGCATTTAACTTTAGATACCCCTGTTAGAAGCAGAATCAGTCTAACCTGTGTCGGTAGTAGAAAAAGAGAGACAGAAGTGGACAATTCTGGTTTTACGTGATCTGGATTAGCCCATGGATTTGCACATTGTCTTGTGTTGCCTATGGGAAATGCCCAGGGCAAGTCGACATACCAGTAAGATGCTTAAAGTGATGCGGTATGAACCTGGCCAAAGAGTCAACGGTTCGTGCTAAGATACTATGAAATTATAAAAGTTAATATTCTAACAATATCCTTGTCAAGCTTAGATGCCTAATAGATTGCTCCATGGTGTGATGCTTGTGTATATTCATCCGAGGTGGGAGTTAGTATGGGACGAAGAAAGGGAGCTTTAGCTGTGACAAACTCCCGTGTTACAGTTTATGTTTCCCATTAGATCTCATTTTACTTCTTCAGTTCTTCTGCTTTCCATAAGCATTTTTCTCTATTAGATGACACTTACAACAGTTCCTTATTAAAGTTAACCAAAGGATCGAGTTGTTGTTCTGTTACTCACTTTCTATATTATTTATTTTGTAAAAGACAAAAAAGTACTTAAGCTAATAACCATGTCATCTCTTATAAACCTGCTACATGATTCTATGTAGTATCAGAACAGTGGCAGAAAATTCAGTATGTACACCAGGACAGATCTGACTACAGTCCTCAAACACTGCATTTGTTAAACAATGTCAGAGTTTAACCCAGCAGCCAGGAACCAAGCACTAGACAGCCGCTCGCTCACCCCTCCCTTTCCCCCCAGCAGCGTGCGGAGGAGAAATGGACAAAAGGGGAAACTCATGGGTTGAGATAAAGACAGTTTAATAAGGCAAAAAAGGAAACACTAATGCTAATATTGATAATAATAATGATCATAATGCATGTGCAAAATAAACTATATACAATACAGTTTTTCTCATCACCCGATGACTGATTTGCAGCCAGTTCCCGAGCAGTGATCGCGGAACCCAAAATCATGAATTTCACAAAATTACTGAAAAAGTTCAAACTCCTGGACAAGAGAGGATTGGAACTCATGGAAACGAGAAGAGTCGATAGCTTCCTGCCCCCCAGCCAACCCCCTTTCATAAACTGAGCATGATTTCTATGGTATGGAGTATATCTGTTGGCCAGCTTGGCTAGCTGTCTGGCTGTGCTCCCTCCTACCTCCTGCACACCTGCTCATTAGCTGAATATGAGAAACTGGAAGAAGTCCTTGATTTCATAGCAACTACTGAAAACATCAGTGTTATCAACATTCTTCTCCTACTAAATGCAAAGCACAGCAGCTACTGGGAGGAACATCAACCCCATCCCAGCCAAAACCAGGACACACAGGCGTTTGTATGAACAAACAGCAAGACTGATAGCAAAACAAAATCAGGCATACAGAAATGTCTACTCTGTATGTGAAAGTGGCTGTATTTTATATAGAACAGGAAAATTTGAAATCCTCCCATTCGTATGACACATCACAAGAACGTGAAATGCTGCTGTGGTTTCTAGTTGGCTAGAACATGAAAATAAAACAAAAGTTAGGTGCATGTGCAGTTGTAAATGTGTATGCCTATGCAAAGCAAGTATTTTTGCAAGAAAGTTTGTAGGAGATGATTATGCACATCCTGATACTTGTATATGCAGACATCAGAGCTGAGATTCTTGAAAATTTTGAAAATTTTCAGCCTGAGGAGTTAATACTAGGATGACTTCAGGATGCTTTTATGCCTTCCTGAACCCAGTTAGAGTAGTCCGCATGGGGCCTTGCAAAGAGCCTTTGGGTGTACTCCCTCCCTTAGTGGGAGTCAGTATTTTAAAACGTGCGTTACAGGTTTGAGAACATAGTTAGGACATTGTGGCTTTAATGCTATTAAAACTTGTTGCTAGAATCTAGACTGTTGTATGGCTGCTGTTTATCAAATAAAAACTAAGAATTATATTGTTATCTAATCTATTAATCTCCATTTGACCATCCTTGTAGCTCATGTTTATATGGGAATATACTTCCCCTTTTTTCTCCAAATCCATTGAGAGCATTTTTGTAAAATGCATCCATATAATTTAAAAAAACCAAACCCTACACCAAATGTTGTACTTTGTGTCAGTTATTTTCCTTTAAAAAAATCCTGTATGTGCTTTTTGACTGGGACTGTTTCTTACAAAAGAAGTGTGAAGCCCACGTATTAATTCACTAAAGATCCATTAATCCATTTTTCTCATGTCCAAGAAACACCACCTTTCCGCTGTACACCTGAGAGACACATAAAAATAAAAGCACTGACAAATTATTCTAAACTTCACAGCGCTGTTTTTCAAACTTTAACCAATGAAGGGCTCTTTCAAAACTGCTGTAGAAAGCTCAGGTTTACATGAACAGGCACACAGAAGCTGACTGACCTGGCAAGTGTTTTGTTGCCCTGGTTCTGGCCTCCCTTAACAAGGTTGGTCAGTGGTTTCTTGCACCGGTTTGATCTGTGGCTGTTGCCAAAGCTGGACGAGGACTGCTAATCATAATGGTACGAAATGAGTCAGTGACTGCATCATCTCCTTATTCTCTTCACAGCCAGCTTCCTCCACTCCCAATGTGTCTCACAGTACATACAATTAATTTTCTAGCAATGAAGAGCTAGAAAGCAGTTAGCTTCATCTGCTCTTTGGGCTCCAAGCAGCAGACGGTTAGACTGCAGCTTTGCTTTTCATGACTGGTGGTATGGCTCTTTTTGTCACAAACTGTGCAAAATAGCCTAAAAGTCAGTGTGGTGGACAGATAAGGGATTTGATTCAACCAGCAGATAGGAAAATAGGTAGATTGGACTAATCCCAACACTCCTCCTTGAAAGCCTGGGAAGTCTCCGCATGCCAGCTGCTCCATGGGCCAAATGATAGTCTTTATTGTTTAAATTTGACTGGGGTCCAGCCATTTTATCCAGAGGTAGAAGCAAATGACAATAGTTCATGCCCATGGATTCCTGATGAACGTGTGTAAAGCTATGCAACACTTGTCAGCGTTGGCAGGGTCAACAGGGAACTTTACTATTAAAGGCTAGTTTGGCTGAGATCAAAAAATCTCTCTTTTATCTCTATCTCAATAACATCCATAAGATATGCTACTGATACACTTGGATAGTCTATTTTCAGTCTTCTGCAACTGCAGCACATGCTTTTACTATGACTGCCAAGATTCAAAGGGGCAGGATTTGGAATGGAAATCTTAGATACATTGTATAGGTCCTGGTCAAGCTGGCAGTGATACCCAAATCCTTGTGATCTGGGTCTCTAACCTTTCTGTCTGAAACTGTCCCTAACTGGGCTTCTTCTGTGTTATGTGCAAGGATTACAAGGAAGAGTAGCTCTGTAACCCATATGCTGGACACAGTTTATGCCTAGAGTATATTTACGTGAGCTGGAGATAAAAATTGTGGTCTGCCACATGGGCCCATACAAAGTTATCTTTATTTTGCTGTTGGTGACAGCTGCATATCGTTGCTTGAGGAACGAAAAAAAAAAAAAATCTCAAGACTAGTAAAAATGTATTATTAAATATTCATTTTTAATCAATATTTTCTTAATACCTAATTCATCCCATGATTAGCCACAGAACATACAAGCAAGTTAACGTCAATATTTAGGCATATAGCAGTGTGGCCAGACTTTACATGGGCATAAAGAGCAGCTGGAGAAAGCCCTGGCTCCTCCTGGTGTCAATGAGCCAGTTGTTCTAACTATCACACAAGTGAAAATTACTCTGTCTTTTCCACATCTTTAAGCCCAGTGAAAAGGTAAGGTCTCAGCAGTTCTCCAGAGGAAGCTGCATTCTGCAGCCTTATATATAACACTTATAAAAGGGCAGCTGCAATAATAACGTTGAGCCTGACTCTTACTGCCTTTATATCAATTTCCACTGAGATTGCACTGTTGACTTCAATGGCCTTTTAGTACCCTGTGTTTACATGGATGTAAACAAGAGAAGAATCTGCCCAGATTGTATCACACTATGTGCATGTAATCAGATTGTCAATATTCAGCTCCTCTATGTCCAGCAAAGTAGAGGTCGGAAGGGTTATTGTGTCTGTCCTTGTTCTGAGGAGTGCAGGGGACTAAGACACCAGGGTGCCACAGTGAACAGAAACCCATCAGCCTACACCGATTTGAAAGTCTGGTGCTTATACATCTGTGCTTAAATAGGACTCTGGCTTGGGAATGGCCTAGCTTTGGAAATCGTACTACATAGATGCTGATCAGGCATATTCAATCACAACCTCCGTAATCACAGAATAGACCCTGATTCATTATCCCATTTTTGGCACCAGTTGAAATGCTTCATTTTGGTCACCTGAGGTTCCCCGGCTAGTTGGTGAAGAGAGGAACACATTTAAAGTCAAGATTTCAAATATTCAAGATTTAGGTGAGCTGAATTATTTTGTGATTATGTCTCTGTGTTTACCATTTGAAGACTTTTCTCTGGGAAAGTGGAGTTGCCGCCATTTTGTATCTACAAGAATTGTTTTACATGCTTCTGCTTTTAGCTGGAAAAAGGCAACAGAAGAGTTGCTCTGATGAGCTAGGAAAGATATTTCTCTTGGATAGTCTTTACTTCCCCTCAAGACAGAAACTCTTAGAGGGGGTCAGAGCAGTTATCCACTTCTTGAAGACCTAGGAATACAGATGAGAACCTTCGGCCTGTCAAACATTTTACAGGATAACAAAAATGTAAACGCAGAAGATTTTAAGTTGGTGGTAATTGAGGTATCTTGGGATGCGGTTTGATTTGGGTATGTGGGGAAGGAGTATTTCCACTGATTTGGGTAAATTTTGTTAGAAATTTAGAGTGTCAGATTAAGTAATTTTAAAATACAATGTGCTATTATTGGCTTTTTTTTTTTTTAAACAGCTAGATACCTAAGTCAGCCAAGGTCACCAGTTCTGCTGAAATTTTCTAAGGCTGTCTTCTGGGTATTGAGAATTGAAACACAGCAACAGTAAAAAAATCCGATCATTTAGCTCAATATACTGATTTTCTCAAACAGTTACATAGATTAATAAAGCATTTTAACTGATGCCTATTTATGTGTATACTGAGAACTGTTTGTAGGTAATACAGTTCTGGTTTGAAAGCATACAGGGTACCTCATATACTTCCACTTTAAGAATCCTTTTAGTGGCTCCAAATGACTATGCAAGGGTAGTTTCTCTGCTTCTTCACTTTTGTGGGGTTCAATCGTACACCGAAGTTTAGTTCCGCGGTGGGAAGGAAATGAAGTATTCTCATCACCGAATGCTGTTAAGTGCCTACATCAGGAGGTTCCTCACGTGATTCATGGAGAGGAAACTCTCACACAGAACAATTCAAATTTCAGAACAGAGCTCAATTTATTCTGTCTGAATTGCCATCTAAAGGAGCTTCTCTCTTTCTCTCTTAACTGTATAAATAGTATATAGACACTCCTAATTTAAACGGTTAAAGTTACAAGCTGTGATTTGCCTGGCTGCAGGCAGTCTGCATACTTGCTGGCATTGTCTTGTACGAGGGAAACAGTGCAGATGGATCTGGTTTTCTGATGCGCGAATGGTACAGTACTGTCAGAAGGCTAGTTTGGCCTGTAAGCCATACAGTCCTTGAGCTTTCTGTAGGTCTTGTAGTTCATTATGATGGTGATTTTTTACAAGGGCTGTACCTCATTAGAATCTGGACTGAAACTTAGAATACTGGTGGCCATCAAATAGCTTCAGCTGGCAATAATTCTTGGGTGTCATTGACCTGAGGCACTTTGTACCATTGCCCTAGAGCTTCATATCCCATTACATCTCGAATCCATAAAGCTTAAGATAATGTTTGTTCTGGAAGCACTTTCAAACTGGAAAATAATTTTTAATTTTCTTTTAATTTATGTTTCTGTAGTATTTGAAATGCATATATCAATGAAGAGCCTAAGTATACATTGTTGTGTACATGAATCAGATATAACCCTTTATATACCTGACTTTTGTGTGGGCAGGGCTGTCAGAGGGGAAAAAGACTATCCTGAACACAGCTAACATGTTTTGAGATGGGAAATACAACATAGAGGGTGGTAGTAGTCTTTGATCTTTTTGCTTATCCAGTTTGCAGGTTGCTGCATTTCAAACTTCCAGCATTTGTATATCTGTTCATTACTGCTCTTCCGTGGAAAGGCGGGATCCCTTGGGCAAGCTGAGTTCTTTCCAAGGAATCTCACTGCCTGCAAGACTTGAAAGTGCAATTTGCCGTAAAGCACTAGGTAAGAACGCAGAATCTGAAATCCATTACTCTGCACCAATGAGGTTTATCCTGAAGAACCTTTATGTATACTGACCATGGCTTGAAAAATGATATCACAAAATCAGAATGTTTTTTCATTCAGTTATAGTATTACATCCACTGTAGCAGGAAATGGTTTTGCATGACAGTACACATGTAAATGTCAATGCATATGTCATTTACGGTGTATCTGGGTGTTCTGTGAGATTCACAATGATCACGTTGGAGAAAACTGTCTCTGTTACACTAAATAAAATGTGCTTAGTAAAAATTGCTAGCAATTTTTTTCTAGACATATAATGACATGGTAAGAATACAAAACAAAACCACCAGAAACAAACCATTTCTCAAGCAGTAATATCTACAGGACAAGTGATCTAAATTGCTGGAACAGGGAGAGTTCATCACCGCACTGCAAAAGAACTTGAAATATAACCTGAAGGCAAGTGAAATACTGATTCCAAGCTTTGAAATAACAGCAACAAATTTACCTACAGACAGAAGATGCATGGAAGCAATAAACGAATTATACAAGTCTTACACATGCAATCTGATTATTCTGACCAAAGTGTTAATTGGATCCTAACTGCCAGATCTGATATCTGTAGTCTTGTAGTGGGAACCTTTCAAAGTGATGAACTGTAATTCACTGAGCTGCTTGAAGCACTTGTAATTTACTGCATGTCATGCTATGAAGAGCCTGACCTAATGGACTTTACATTACCTGTAACGCTGGAAACCTTTCAATGAAACTAGTTGGTAAAAAGTAATAGTGGAAGTCTATTCAGAAAGAGGGAACAAAACTACATTTTAAACACTATTTTATATCCGTATAAAAAGTTGGTCATTAAACAAAAGATGAGCAACTGAAGTCAAATATTTAAACTGGAATATTTCTCAGTGGTGAGGTGCCCGATAAATTTTAAATTAAGTAGAAATGATTAATATGAAAAGAGAACCTGAAATAGTTCTAAATGGTGTGGAATATGTTGTGCTTCAGATGGTCATGCATGAAATTCCCTTTCCTGAGTATAATATGTTTAAAAATGTGGTTTGAGATAACCATCATTCCCTACTGCATCTTAAATCAATATTCAGAGATACTGAGGGAACATTTATCTATAAAAATACATCACAGTTACTGAATGCTAACTAGAGTCCAAATTTAGCTGCCCCATGCAGAGGGCTGATGTCTGGTGGAAAGCAAAGACTTTCTGTAGATGATGTTGGAAGGCAGCCATAGTAAGATAGGTTCAGTCTGCAACCACTAAAACAAAAGCAATGCTATGAAAGAGGTCACGTTTTGGCAGGTCCTCACTGTGGTAAGGGGCTGGGGGAGCAGCGGAAGTTTATTTAGACTGTCTGTGGTATTTCTGCCCCATCTTCCCCCAGCAAGGCAGTGTATCGAGTGGTTTTAGAA
>NC_134421.1:44652174-44669674 GCF_030867145.1 Opisthocomus hoazin
GACCCAGATAGCACAGTAACACTATTCCAGTAAGAAATAAAGTGCAGTCTGGTGTATCACTGAAGGCTGTGAAATGTACCAATTTATGTTACCTAATTACAATTAGAGAAATCTCTTTGCTTAATACATTTTTCTAATTTAAAACTCAAGCAGTTTTCAATGTGCCTTGTTCTTTATCTGTGGGAAAGAAGATATATATCAGGTATGGTACACACATATGGATCCTCATGTAAAATTCTGTTGAAGGCAATATTATCTACAGAGATATATTTTTTAATAACTATCATGACTGGCATTTTTCAGGCTTTTTTCTGTCATCCTGAAAACCAGGTGAATTAGGTTCTCTACTTCGGCTTACACAGTTGAAGGTTCCTGATGAAAAATATGGGAAAAACAAATTTGGAGAGAAACCGCAAAGCAGGTGTGTCTCCAAATTTAAAAGCAAATACACAGTCAAGAGATTCAGAGCAGATACTACCAAGGCTGGCAGAAAAATGCCTGGTGAAGGGGATTCTGTATTTTGGGCTGAGGAATAGATGGCTCCTGCAGCAGCACAAGTCTTACTGCACATCTTAGTGGCTAGAGTCTTTAGCGTGGAGCATGGATAAACCAGTGCCACTTACTGAGTTAAGTTGATATGTACTATGGTTATATCAGAATTATTACTTGTTTGTACATAAAACAGGGAAGATAGAGGGGATGTAAGGGTAAGAGGAGAAGTGCAGTAGCAAGTGTGCAGCACCTTCACCATTTGCTGTGCAGTAGCAGTAAGCATGTAAGTGTTAGGAAAATTCTTGCAGGGTTTAAAGGTCAAAGGTAATGGTTCAATAGGGAAGGTGTCTGTCTTCATCTCTGGCTTCTCATTTCTGTGTGATGTGGTAGTTGAGCAGCATCACTGAGGCAAAATTGTTACAAGAAGGCAAGTTCAGATCTCACATAAATGGAGGAGATGCGTGTTGACTTCAGGGCGAATTGCACACTGACTCCAGTGTCATGCGTCCCAAAACTGTAAAAACTTGTTTGTCCTGCCCTTAGGACCGGGTACACTTAGAAAAAAACATTATTGCATAGGGATGTGGTGTTTCCAATACTAAAAAACTTCTTGACATCACAAAGTATAACAACCAACATTAACTATCTGAAAGTTAGGTGTCTACTCAAAGTGAGTGTACACTCAAAGGAGAGAGACAGGCACATTCAGAGAGATCAATGCCATGCAAAAATAGATGCCTAAACTAGATCAGATGAAGTTTCCTTGGGATTTCCTTATTCTGTTGACTTTGGAAGGAGTCCAGTGATAGCTGAGATGAAATTCCTCCCCACAAGTATCTGATTCTGAGTGGAAGTCTGGGATGTCTTTTCCCCATGTATTTTAGGGCAAGACCTTCAGAATTTTTATTCTTAAAATTCATTTGTTGTTTGCAGATTATCAGACTTTAGTAATGGCTGGTACTTTTACTTTCAGACTCTTAATTAGTCAATGTTTTAAGAACGTAATTTATGCTGTGAGGAACTGTGTGGAAAGTGGTATTCTGTGTAGTATTAGCTGAAGTAATTTTTTCTAAAAGTAAACTTCAGCAGACTTGTATTTTTTTTCTCTAAGTGTTACATTTATACACAGTCTTTCGGGATAGATTCAAGTAACAGAAACTTTAGAAAAGTTTTTCCTCTTAAGATTTGTTCATGATTTATTTTATTAACAATAATATTATTTTTGCTGATTTACAGAAGACTGGAATGTCCTACAAACATCTCACAAAGCCATATTTATATGCCAGCTAGCTATTACCTACAGAAAAGGCATTTGATTTTTTCTAGACAAGCGAGCGGCTGCTTTTTCATGGGTGGAAAACTTGGCCTGCTGACAGCTGTTTGACCGTGTCCTGGTTAGCACGAGCAGGGGTCTCACGCAGTGTGATGGCTGCAGCGGCTCGGCGCATTCCTCGGGCTCTGCCATGGGACTTTTCTCTCTTACATATACAACTACACGTACCTGCTGTGCCTTGCCCACTCACACATATATTCCTGAGAGCTTCCGTGTAGGTGGGTGTTTACGTACATATGTACACACTTCATCTCAGTGTATGAGGGACGGACAATAAAGCTGTGCCCAAAAGAGCACCTACACAAAAATGCATTCTTAAATTTTAGTGGACAAACTAATAATCTTATAGCAAGGTTTCTCATCTTTCAGTTTTCATTTAGGAGAGACTGAGCACACGTTTCTCTCTGCAGAGACTGAGTGACTGAGGTGGCGGCCCTTGCTCCGTACTCCGATGTGTCCATGGCATTTTTTTTCCTGTATAAATCAGACTTCTGTAAAAGACCAGCCGAACAAGAAAGGTTTTCTTATGCTGAAGTGATGTTTTACACAAATATTTTTCTAGGCTAAGTGTCTTTATTGTGTACAACATTTACTCCTTTAAGATACTTATTTTGCTGTCTGTTTTAATCATATCTTTTGAAACAGTCTCAATAGATTTTTCCATTCGTAACATTATGACACCTGATAAGATGATTGATTATGAAGTGTTGAGGGCCCTACCATGTGAACATTTGTTTTTATATACACATTTGTACTAGCCAATGCTTAAATTTCTTGCAGGAATACATAAGAGATGCGAAACTTAAAGCTTGAGTCTGATCAAATCTGATGCCTCTGGAAATAGGGTGCCACAGTACTGTGGTCTTAAAATAACAGATTCCGACTGAAGGTGAAACTTTGCAGTGATAAATATTATGTAAAAAATTATGGTCCATTTTTGGTACAAAATCAAAAAGGCATACAGCTGTGGTGCAGGCGAACTAAAATGACTTTGACGATGATATCTTTCTTTCCCTGTGCAGGTGCCTGTGTCAGTGGCCATGATGACTCCCCAGGTGATCACCCCTCAGCAAATGCAGCAGATTCTCCAGCAGCAAGTGTTGTCTCCACAGCAGCTTCAAGCACTTCTCCAGCAGCAGCAAGCAGTTATGTTGCAGCAGGTAATGTGGGTTACCTGCTTTGGACTGTTAGCACAGGGCATTCTCATAAGTGTCGCCAGATTTTATGGGTCTTATTTTGTAATGTTTCATTGCTCATTACACCAAAAGAATGCAAATAAATGTGAAACTTCTCAGTCTTTAAATTTCTTGGTTTAATTGTAGAAGTGTGAAATTGCGATTGTGAAACATTAAATATTATATTAAAAACAGCAGCAGCAGCAGCGGCAGATGCATTACAAATACCGAACAAATTGATATTTAAATTTTCAAGTGCTTAGGCACATTTTAATTGTAGACTTGCCAAAGGAAGTGCAAATAGAGTTGTAGATAATTGTTGCTTTAAAATTCATAACACTGCAGTGCTCCCTTTAGTCACATAAATGGTATGCGGTTATGAAATTTGAACATAACAGCTCGTTCCATCAGGGGAAAAAGTTTTTTTTATTTTGTTTGTTTTTACCTCCAAAAAATTTGTCCCAGATAAGGCTAAGAAGAAGGAGGAGGTTGCTCTTTCCTTAGTACAAAATCTGTCAGCTAAGTGAAGAATCCACAAACTTGTTACTCATACAATAAAAATAGTGTCAGTGATCAGTACCTCAGAGTAACAGAGTGGATTTTTGGCTGGGTGCTTAATTGTCATACTAAAAATGATGTGTCTCTTTGTCATAGTCATAGCTCAATCTCTGTATGTTTAAACACTTTAATATCCAGTACCGTGATCATTACAGGCAATTCACCTTCAGTTGTGAATCCAGCATCCTGCTAAACAGATTGACAGATTAATTACTTTTTTCCCCTAAGAAAAAGGCAGTTTAGTTTGGCCTTAGTGACTTGTAGGTTTCTTGCAAGTGGATGAGTACAGCTTCTGATTTGTTATATAGGACATTTGAGGAACTTAGGTATAGTTATTTGAGGAGTTAATTTGGCTCTTGCATTCCCTTTAGAATACAGATTTTCTATGCCCTTTTGTTTAGGATATTTTGGAATCTGCATTGGAAAATTTCAGAACCGCCTTGGAAAAAAATGTATGTAGATCTGCCTCTTCAAATCACATTTTTTGTTATGAGGTGATTCTTAATGGCTACGCTACCGTGTGCCAATCTAGAAGAGTTTAGGAGATTTATAATACTTGAAACTTTTGCCTTTATTTATTAAAGTCAAAATGGTTTATTCAGCAACAACTACAAGAGTTTTACAAGAAACAGCAAGAGCAGTTACATCTTCAGCTTTTGCAGCAGCAGCAACAGCAGCAGCAACAGCAACAGCAGCAGCAGCAACAACAGCAACAGCAGCAGCAGCAGCAACAGCAGCAGCAGCAGCAGCAGCAACAGCAGCAGCAACAGCATCCAGGAAAGCAAGCAAAAGAGGTAGGAGCTAAGACCCTTGCTGATGCACACTAGTCTGAGCTGTCAAGGGCTTGGGAAAGACAAGACTAGTTTAGATTTTTTTCCTGTAGCACGGATGCAGCTATCAAAGATTTGTTCTTGTGTTTTTACCGGGCTTAATAGCAGTGCCAGTATAATTCTCCTGCTCCCCTTTCTGAGACACAGGATTTGAGCAGTCTAGTGCTGCTGTCGTCTAATGTTCGCTAATGAATCCGAGTGTGCAAAGAACAAGATGTGTGGTGGACACCGTACTGATTATCTTGTATTCACAGGCAATCGGCGCTGGGGAAGGAGCCTGACTTTTCTCAGTGGCACAGCGCAGAGAGCATGCAAATTTAGTCCGTGGCTGAAAAAGAGCGACTGAGCACAGATTTCAAAGTCGCAGGCCCCTGATTAATGAACTGCTACTGTAGGTTTGGAGTGGCGAGTAGAAAGTTACAGTTTGATGTGCTCATAAATCAACCTGACAAGCAGGTTTCTCAGGCCTAGCTTGCACTTGTCAGCAAACCGCATCAAATATAAACATAATACAAACAAAACGTGTTGAAGTAGTTAAATTGATCAGCAGGTATCCGAGACGTTGTCTTCAAGCTGCCCATTATGCAAACGTCGAGGAAGCAGTTGTGACCTCCTGAGGCTTTGTTTCTGTTTGGATTTGTGAATAGAATTTCAGACAGCCATCAACTACGGAATAGAAATTGCTCCCGTATTTCTCCGGAGGCTCTGGGCAATCCACATGACTTGCTCCATTATGCAGTCTGTTTTCCAGTGAGCGCATCAGAAGTTTCTCTTTTCCCCAAACTAGAAAGGAAAGGTCTTCCACAGCAGCTTGTCTTTCTCTGAAGTGTGACTGCCTTCTCATACCCTCCTGAGTCTTTGCAGACTCCAGTTTGTCTTGAAATGCCTCACAAAATTGGAACTTATACTTTTGCTCCATAATAGGGCACTTCGTTGCCTCACATGCAGTGCTCCTTTTAATATATTCCAACAGGAAAAGAGAGAGAGCTAACAGGCCAGTGAAATGAAGGCTACATCCCAGTTTACTAATAGATCACTGGAGACCATGTTCATGGGCCACTGCGGACCAGACTTAGTCAATTGGAAAAACAAGAGTGCCTTTGGATCACAGACTGCTGTAAAGAGTCACACTTTTAGCATAGATAAATTTGTTATCATCTGCCATGAGCTGGGCTTTTTTTTTTTTTGTTCGAGACAGCTGTTGTATACTTTCTCTTGACCCTTTTCTTTAGTCTGTCATTAAGTGTATCTTGCCATTTTCCCTAACACCTAATAGCTTGAATGAATATAATAGAAAATTTCAAACACTTTCACTGCCTGAGTATTCTACAAATAGCATTATTATTTAATATCTGAGATTAAAGAGAAGGAAGTTGATTTTACGTTTTTGGCTTTCTAGCCTTTGCTGCGCACTTTACTCTTTGCTGCATTTGCCTTTCTCCCCCCCCTTCTCTTTGTAGCAGCAGCAGCAGCAGCAGTTGGCAGCCCAGCAGCTTGTCTTCCAGCAGCAGCTCCTCCAGATGCAACAACTTCAGCAGCAGCAACATCTGCTGAACCTTCAGCGTCAGGGACTCATTTCCATCCCACCTGGCCAGTCTGCTCTTCCTGTCCAGTCTCTGCCACAAGGTATTCGAGTAATATATGATTGGAGTAATTTCTAATACAGAATTTTTTTAACCGTTCCATTTGCATCCAAGCTTCAGCAGTTTTCCATTATGACACTTAAACATACTATATTATTATAACTTTGTTACTCATATTACCAGATTTTCTTGAGGCTGATAAATTTTAAGGCATACTTTCATGGAAGAAAACAGCTTTTGAGTGTTTTTTCTTGGATACAAGGTGCATATTTATTAGACTTATGTGCTGAAAACAATTTGTGATAGCAACACAATTCGAAAACCATTGCTTTTCTCTGAGGAATTACTGAAATCTGATTTAGTGGAAATGTTATAATTTCATTTAATATAAGTGAACAGATATAAAATATACTCAACAGTGATATTAAAGTCAACCCAAAACTCACTTTTTTTTAATCTCCTTGTAAGAAAAGAAAGTGTTTGTAATTGAAAAGCACTTTGAATCTTCAATTTATGATGTAAATTTAGGGACAAACCTTAGGATTAATTTTCTTTGCTATTCCTTTGTATTAAATATGTTAAATATGACAACAAGTTCTGAAGGTGGTGATTCCAATAGTAATGAATTATGACTGACAAATAAAAGTAAAGATTTTCTGGGAAAAAAAATTCCCTTTGTCGCTTTGATAAAGATTTCTCAGTGCTGAAAATGAGCTCAAACTACTACTTGACACAAATACATTCATGGTTGAAAGAAAATAGGGCACGCACTTTTGAAAAGTAAATTGACTTGGAGATAAATGCTGCTTATGTTTTAAGATAAGGCTGAAGACTTCCCATCTTAAGGACTTTGTCTATAACCTGTGAGGTATATGTTTCTGTTTGTGTTACCATAGAGAGGTGAGCCAAATGTCTGTCATAAAAATTACACAATACTCTGATCTCTGACGCTCCAGTCCTACAGTGCGCGTTGTTTAGACTGTGCTCATGACAGGTAACATTACTTTTAATTGATCTTTGTGTGTGTATCTGGCTCCTCCACCAGATAACTATTACGAAATCGAAGCTTCAGAAATTAGATGAGCAAAAGCAGAGTACACAGTATAGAGACAACAGTGTAGACAAAAAAAAAAAAGACAGAAGAAAGGTGTGAGAAAGACTTACCCGCTAAAAACCTCAGTCCTTGGAAAGCAGAGATTCCAAATAAATGTGTAAATTCCATACAGTGTGTTGTGTGGTAGAGCTCTCACACAAGCATATGTAAAGTCATAAAAATTACAACAATAAAAAAGAGTCCTGAATAAGCTATCACACTAAATATTATTATTGGAGAATAGCAGTGGGAAGGCAGGCTGATTCATGAATGTGGACATGTGAGACTGGTAGGGCTGGTTTCTTTTTGTACAAAGTCACATTGGACCAGAATGCAAAAAAACAATTGAAACACAACCTCCCTCCGAATAGCTTTACCTTCTGCAACCTCCTCTTGTGCCATCTGTTGCAAGAGGAATTCCTCAGGTTCTCCCTCACATTAAGCAATCCCCGTAGATTTCTCTCAGCACTCCTACCCAAATGCATTGATATTCATTAGTTTAATGCAACACTCATTCATACACTTCTAGAAGAAAAACGTAGAAAAAATAATACCTTTTTTATACATTTTTGCAACAAAAAAGATTTTTTTTTACAGTTAAAATATATATGGATTGTTCTTTTTGAAGTAAATTAATCTCTTTTGCTCCTGCCATGCTATTTTTTAATCGTAACTAATTCCTGTCAAGTATTTAATTCTTCCATTTTTCTCTCATAGTTCTAGTATCTACTGTGTATGTAGAGTTCCTTGAGATATACAAGTTAATTTATAGGACCTTGATTTTTTGTAGCCCTGATGTAGATGTGCAAACTTAAAAAACATAAGATAACTTCCCCTGGAAAGCCTCTATGCAGCTCCAGAAAGGCTGCTCACCCTGTGCCAGTCAAGGTGAAGTTAGAATGATGAAGTGAAGAAGGAAAGTCTTTCCAGAAAGATGCTAAAACAAAGAGAGGACCAAAAGCAGAGCTGTGACTGGCTTGCAGTTCTTTCTGTGGGCTTCTCTTACAGCACATTGTGTCTTTCATAAGAAGGTACAGCACCCAATCCAGTTCATAATAATGTAATGAAGATTAATAGGCTTCAGATCTGTTGAGACTTTCACATAATTCTTAAATTTACACATCCAAATACATCCACATAAATCTGATATTTACCAATCCAAGTAGTACTTCCTAGATTTAACATAGATGTCCCTGCATTGGGGTTTGCATAAACGTAAGAGCATCAAACTTCCTTTGTTTTTCTTATAAAATTTAGCAAATTTTGTGACAGACATTTTCCGTGGCAGTCTTAAATCAAACCTTCAGAATTTATTTAAGGTAATATGCACTGGATGCAGTAAGAGGATGTTTTTATCCTTGCACTATGCCACAAGATGTATAATATGCTTATACAGAAGGGTTTACATATGTATAACACAAATATTTTTGTATGAATCTGTTTCAACTGCTGAGTTACATGGATGGCTAGAATGAGAGAAACACAGGGGGATTCATGTTCGTAAGTTATTGATCATAAAGAGTCCTGTAAACCACAAATTATTAGTGACAGAAAGAGCATGGGTTTTGCATTTGTTAGGATGAAAAGGTGGAACTTCCAAGTACAGCTGTGATGTTTGCATGTGTGAACAGTATTTGTTCTACGTATAGCTTCTGCCTTTAAAGGACAGGAGTGTTTACCATGTTTTCTTATGGTCAATATAGCAAATAAGATACAAGTGGTGTTCTAGCATTTATTTTGTGACAAGATCTTCACTGTGCCGTATCCAAAGCCAGTGGCTCGCTGTGAGTTACTTCCATGTAATACTGCATTGATGCTAGCTAAATGCAAAGGGCTCTAAATGACAAGAAAAAAACCCCACAAACCCAGAGCCCTGTTTTGATCAGGCCATGCAGGAAAATGAAAAACAAAATCATGGATGGGTTCCAGAAGTGGTAGCTTTATTAAATATTTATTAAAACATAAAAATAAATAGTGGTGAAAAAATTTCTGAAACTAACCTCAAAATCCCAAAATTCTTAATGTTAATAAACTGCATAGAAAATCAGTATTTGCCCTTCTTCTTGTAGTCCCTAATTTGTATCCCACTCTGTAACCTTTTCCTGATCCTTTCTCCTTATTTTGAGGGTTGTCACAACCTACGAAACTATGAAACTTACCCTACTTTTACATCCAGACTAAAATATCTGTCAGCCATTTTACAGGTCTCTTGTAAAATGGGAGTTGGGCTTTTTTAGAGACAGAAACTACAAAATTGCCATCATTTACAATTAATTACAAATCCGCTTATTAACTTTATACTTTTAAGTGCCTGCCCTTAATCCTTTTATCCTAAAAGGCAGCCTTTCAGAGTGCTCTGAAGAAGTGATAAAATTAACCAGCCTGAGCCCAGAGAGAAATTTCTTTCTGATTTTAGAATAATCTAGGTGAGCTGGGCAGCCTGGAGCCAGAGCTGCATCCAGAGCATCGCACAGAGGAAGGTGCCCAGAGGGGCAGGAGACCCCTGCCCATGGGAAGGGTCGTTCCTTCAGCCGCTCCCAGCCTTCATCCCTTCCCCCAGCTTCTGGGGCAGCTCTTACTCGGCTCCCCCAGCCCCCCAGATTTGATGATCTCTGATGAAAATTCTCTCACTGCAAGTCATGACGATATGTTTGCCCTCTGATTATTCAAACAGATGGGTTTATTCTTGGGTTTTGTTTTTTTCAATACAAAATTAGTTTATTTCGTTCAACAGCAGGAGGAAGGGAAGACTTTGAAGTAAATAATGTACTGTGTATATCATGCCACCTAAATGAATACATTACTTTTCTTTTTGATTTGTGATTACATTTGTGGGTAACTATTATTTACCACGCTAAAATGGGTTATTTGCAGTGTTGCTGGAACATACCTCATGAGCACGGTGGTAATTACTTACCTTCATTAAACAATTACAACTAGTATTATCATCGCTTCCGTTGCCCGTCTCTCTAATGCAGTAAATTACAGCATGGCTTCTTTGCTTGCTTCCTTAAAACCTAGCTTTTTGCTGTAGAAATATGATATAAACTCCAGTTTTAAGACTTATATTCCAATCAACTCTTTTTCCCTTTGTCATTAACTGAATTTGCCAATGGGTGTTGGTATCTAAGGTAGAGAAGCAAGACAGAAAATAGTACTCTGAAAATTACCTGCTTTCATAATTTAAAAAAAACCTGAATACCTTCCAACCAATTTATTTCCACACTACCTCCAGAAATTATTATTTCTGTAAATCACTACTAGTCTATTTTTTAATAGCGTTGTATACTTCATGGTCAGAGAGCTATTGAGAAGTATTAAGGAACTTACTATGCTTTTTCATCATTTTTTGTTGAATCCTTTTTAGTAGTCTGAGTTCCTATGTCTTCAAAGTTAAACATTATCTAATAAACAAATTTGCCAAACAGTGAAAAACAGTCTTTACATCTTTCTTATATATATATATATATATATCAAACAAAACTATCCTCAATGAAAAGTTTGAATGAATAGATAGATGTTAATACTTTTCTGAAGGACAATAAATTTGAGCTCTTTCATAAAATAAAAAGAGCAAAATTTTAGTTCAGACAAGATCAGCATTCTGAATGTTTTACATTCCAGCACATCTAGGTACTGTGAGCCTGTCTTACCCAATTTCACTTGTTAAAACGAGATACAGAAGACAGAACTAGATTTTAAGATACCTCTGGCCCAAACCATGTCAGGCTGAAAAAACTGGCCATGAAACCAGATCTTTCACAAGAAGCTCTCTGGGCTTCTCATTCTTTTCTACATTTAATTTAGCATTCTTCAAAAGAGGCATGTCAAACTTCCAAAGACCTGCAGCAGCAGAAGGTGTATCTATTACTGATTAACTCTTCATCTTTCAAAATCTGAACTTCCTACCTTAGCTGCATGTTCGGTGGCAAGTTAGGAGAATTCTCATGGCTCTTCTCTTGCCTATGTTTTAGGAGACTTAACTTCAGGCAGAAGCGTATTGTAATGGAAGTTTCCATGTCTTTGTGCAAAGTGCTCAACTCGAGCCAGACAGTCCTAACACAGATGTATAAATACATTCTAGAAGACATGGCTATTTGTGACCGACGATGAATCCTGGAAGATACAAGTTTCCAGGCTACAAGTGGAGTAGAGAGCAAACTTAAGCGCTATCTGTAAAGATCTGGTGGCTAGACTCCAGAATAGTGCTGTGCATATAGCAGAGAAGTTTGAGAAGCTCTTCAAATTTTGTATGGCTGCCCGTCACCCCAGGAGACCAGTGAGACAGAGTCTCCTTTCTCCTGGCCAAACCCTCCGATTTGTTTTCCATAGTAGGGCTGGACAAAAAATAGTGGAGGAATTTGATGGTCTGTGCTACATGTAATTTCGTCTGCGTGGAGGGAGTTGTAAATGGGCCAGTTTTGTTGGCTTTCTATTTGTCTGGTGGCACTGAATGGTACCAGAGAGATGATGCGGTCACTGGTATCTAGCTCTGCGCTGTAGTGCTTTTGTTCTTCCGGACAGTCACTTTGGTTTTGCCTCTTAAGACACATTTTTAAACAGAACAATTTTTGTAAATATTAAATAGAACTAATGAATATGTGAGTGTCATTAATTAAAGTCAGATGCATTCTGCTCAAATGTTAAACCTGTTATGATCTCATTGATTTCTTTTTTGTCTTCTGCTTTTTCTCCCTTCAGTCTTCTTCCCCCACTCTTTGCTCTTGTTAAGTGTTTAAAGAGAATATCAGTGTTTGTGTCCTTAATGTGTTCTTCTATTTTCTGTTACATGTTTGATTAAGAGGAATTGTAAAGCCTGAGTTAACTGTGGCTGCATGGAGTTATGTTTCCATATCAAGAAATTGATTAAGCAGACAACAAAAATCTTGTCCGGAAGTATACTTATTTCTGGGTGGTTTTCTTCTCTTCAAGAAGTAGCTGCAAGTTCTTTGTAACTTTCACTCTTTGATCCTCAGCAATGTTTTCAGAAGGAGTATAATATTATTACAATTGGTGATTTCTAATTGGCTGTTTATAACACAAGAGAAGACAGTTAGATTACCTGGATTCTGACAGAAGAAAAATGAATTTATGTTTTACTACACGTTGATTGTGCTGGAAAAACAGCATCAGCTTTATTGTTGGCATTAATCCATTAATAACACTGAGCTCATTATATGAAACTCTTTATTTTGTTATATTAGTGGGGCTCTCTTTCATTTTATAGCTGGCTTAAGTCCTGCTGAGATTCAGCAGTTATGGAAAGAAGTGACTGGAGTTCACAGTATGGAAGACAATGGCATTAAACACGGAGGGCTAGACCTCACTACTAACAATTCCTCCTCTACTACCTCCTCCACCACTTCCAAAGCATCACCACCAATAACTCATCATTCCATAGTGAATGGACAGTCTTCAGTTCTAAATGCAAGGCGAGACAGGTAATTCTGATGAGATTTCAACTGTGCTTATCGTTTGACGTAAACCTGTTGTTTGACATCAAAAGTCGCATTATTTCCAATCACAAAATGATACTTAATACGGGTTACTTAAGAGATCAAGGAGACCCGAATTTTCAAAATTGTTTATCAGTAGGGCATCATTTTAAATAACGGTGTCTAATGTTGCAGACACAACAACAATTACCTGCCTGTGGTTTTATAACATGGGAACTTATGGTAGTTTCGGTCAAAATTAGAAATCCCAGAATAGAGTGTGCTGCTTTAGAGGTGTAAATGCAGATTTGTGGGCACTTTTGTAGGCACATAGTTTCGTTCCTGTTTGAGTTAACACATCTGGCAGTCAGGCCCTTACTGTTGAATCATACTGCTGGTTTCATAGAAAATGTACATACATCTAGTTGTCAAGGCTGTAATTCAGTGCAAAGATTGCATGTAAAAAGTGCTTTAAAAATTAGTACATTAAAGCAGTTCCATATTGTTTGTCTCTTATGAAGAAAACCACTGAATTTTCCTTCTTATATGCATGGCAGTAACTCAGTTGACACATTTCGTACAAATTTTCAGTGGTGTTAGTGTAATACAGTGGAATTCAACCATATGGATAAAGTTAAAATTATTTTTCAGGCATATTGACAGATATTCTCTACTTATTTTCAAGCAAGGGATTAAATGCATACAAGAGTGTATATATATATATACACGCATAGCAACTGTAGCACTTATTAGTAAATATATTAGTATAGTGAGATGTAGATGATCTGAATAGAAGATGAAATTTAATTTGTATCTACATAACCTATATTGTAAATAATCACATTTTCAAATAAATATTCCATTTAATTATTTTAGTATTTATAATAGGAGACTATACTTTAAGTGTCTCTGGTCCTTATGTGACTGTGAGAACATTCTTCTGTTGTTATTTTGTATTATTTACAAACTGGTACTTCTCTGAGTACTTTTATAGTAGTGCTTTTAGTTGGTATTACTTTTGTTGTTAAATCCCAGAGAATGGTTCTTTGCTTCAGAATGTGGAGCTGACGCCCAGCTCGATGGGGCAATCCCCTGAATTTCTGTGATAACTGCATGTGGATGAAACTATTGTGGAGGTTCCAGAAAAAGACACAGAATAGAGCTCGTGTTTTTTATGAAAAAAAAAATACACAAAAAAATATGGAATAGAGCTGGGGTATTTTATGAAGCCAAGTAGCTAATGGGAGCAATGCTTGTGAACAAAAATATTTATTAATGGAAGCAACTTTATTTTTAAGCAGAACACATTTAAGCAGAAAATCCAATTATTTTGTAGTAACATTCACAATATTAATAAATTCTGACTGTCTGTCCTCAATATTTCTTCTCAGAATTGATCACTTCTAAGTAAATTTTTTATTTATAGGTAAATGTTACACCAATGTCATATGGCAGAATTAGCATATGGTATTATACAGTCATCCTATTTTTTCATCCTTTATTAACAGTCATCTTTGGCTCTATTTCTTCTCTAATTGGAACATCATCTAGCCTTGGCAGTTGAACTATTCAATAGAACGATTAAATTTTTCTGACTGCTCTGAGCTAAATTGACCTGTTTTGACCTGTTTGTCACTGATCGTAACCTGACAGGCGCTAGCAGCCTCCAACGATTATGGCTTTTGAAATAAATCTGATGCCTTATTCTTTTGCTACAGCTCGTCACATGAGGAGACTGGGGCCTCTCATACTCTCTATGGTCATGGAGTTTGCAAATGGCCTGGCTGTGAAAGCGTTTGTGAAGATTTTGGACAATTTTTAAAGTAGGTGGATTTTTATTCCTTGGTACAGGGTTGTTTAAGGCGAGGGGAAAAAGAAAGACGGCAAACAAAGTTTTACTGTAAATCATGGCAGAGATTTTTTTTGTGTATTCCAAGCAACTGGATAATCGAGGTTATCTGCAGAGGGTCGAATTGTTATCCTTTCTTTCATGTTGAACACTTTTGCAGGCCTTTCAATAGCACAGTGTTTAATCCTCTTATTATCCTTTACTGAAATGGAGCCTCAGAAAATTTGAAGAGATGCTTTAGATTGCATATTGGATAGTAGGGGTATGAAAAAGTATGTTTGAAATTCTGGCAGTTTGTGTATAGTGGGAATTAATATGTATAGTATAAATAAAAAAGCACAAAGGACTAAGCACGACTATTTAACTCTCACTATTTCATTTTGCTCTTACTCTTATATGTGCACAAGATACACAGAAAATAAGCACTGTGAACAGGTGGGTTTGCACCTTTCAGGACTGAACAGTGATCTCAAGAGCTTTCACTTTTAGTATTTGGTTTTGCCAGCTGTTGTCTAAATCTGAGCATTTAGAAAAGAAGTGACCCAGCTTTTACTTTGCATCTGCAGCTTCAATCTACAATGGAATTCTGCATTTTTTCCCCCGTTTTTTTCTTTTTTTAGATAGTTATTAGTATTTCTGTGTTCATTTGAATTTTCAGCAAGGCCACTGATTTTCTACCTGTGTACATTATGGACCGGTCTTTGTCAGAAGAGCCGTAGTCATTTTGGCGTGCAATAGATCTTAATGGAAAGCTACAGATAGGCTTATATAGATGAGTAACTTCAGGGGCTGAGACTTTTATGTTGTCATGGTGCAGCTAACAGGGTGAATGAACTGTTTCATGCTTCATCAACAATTAAGTTAATTAGCTCATTTGAAATTGCACTGCTTTGTTGCCAGGACGTTGGCAGAAACATCAAAAAGATGTGTTTACAAATGGTAGACTACAGGGTATATAACCAAAGCACCTTAACAGCAGACCAGAAGTACTCAGTATCGTAATAACTTTTGTAGTAGAATTATAGCAATACTTTTCATAGTATTTGCAATGCTTTCTGCATTTTTCATGCTGTCTTTCAGTTTTAAATGAAGTAACTTATACTGACTTAAAAATCTTAGATAGCTATCACTCGCAATAAATTCTTATTTATAAGTGCTGAAGTGGAATGTCAAAATAATGGCTTGTTATTGGAGAAAACTGTATAGGATTTAAAATAATCTCATTTACATAAGTTTGTATTAAAAGGAAAATCAAATCTCCAAAATTCAACTTAGTGTTCTCAGTATTATTAAAACTAAGAATTTAAATTCATTGAACTCAAACATTCTCCTTTTCAAGAAAAAAACACATTTTCTAAATATGTCCATCCTTCTAGGCTATAGTGATGCTAATTCTGTGGGCAGACTTTGCACACCCGTTATATCAAGTCTCTTGTTATAATCCACAGTCACTAAAACCATTTTGGTTAAGGCGGTGTAGTGCTAGGTTTAGAGATGCTTTTGCTTTCCTGAACCAAATAACCCTGAAAATTTGAAAGCAACATAAAACATTTTGAGAATCCTGGTGCAGATTCAGTCAGGGTTTACAGCAGCTTCATGGCTTTTCTCCTGTGCACCAGCAAAAAATGTCTGAGAATATTTTATGATTCCTTCTTTTCGTTCAATTCTGTCTTCTGTGTCCTTAAAACAAATAGGAAGTCATGGTGCTGAATAGGCAAGGTTGTTTATGAAATAGAAATATTCCTTCATTTTACACTAGTGTTAAGATGAAAATCAATACATAACCTTGCATTAGATGGCGTAGTACCTTTTCATGTTCACACTAATGCAAAATCCCCATTACAATTAAAAAACATTCTCTTTCAATTAAATATCAACTTTTAGTCCAAAGATTGACCATTTTTCCATCCCATTAACTTTATAGAGGATGACAGGACTAATGGCTGTAGTTTTCAAGGCTTTACTCTTAAGTCTCATCTTTGTTACGATGTTTTAGATTCTCTGACTTGAAACAATATGATACCTGTGTTAAGAGAGTTAATGCAAGTATATTGTACCAAGATGAAATATTGATAAAGTACACTACCCCAGTCTAGTACTGTGTATTTCTATAATATGCTTATGACAACTTTGAAGAGTGCCTGGTTTATGAAGTGGACTCCAACATCTTGTGCTCAGAAAATGGTTTACCTAGCAGCTTGATTTAAAAAAGAAATACTGTGCAGAGCATCTGAGAAGGAGGATTAAGACAGAAAACACTGGCTTTGCTTCACTTTCCTAATAATGGAAAGGATTTAGGGTGAAGTGATGAATAACTTACAATAAATGACTTAAAGCCACAAAAGCTATTTTCACCTTCATTTTTGTTTATCCAGTATGAACTGTTTTTATTTTTTAAGATAATTTGAGGACACTTTGATTATCTGGATTTCTTTTGAGATAGTCTTAATAGCTAAAGAAGTTATACTTTTTGTGCTGTGGACTAGATTCATACTTGGAAACATGCACATTGGTTTCAAGAAAGTATAACTGATCTTCTCCATAATACATTTTTTTACATATAGAAAAACCTAATCCTGTATCTTTCCTTTGATATCCTTCAACTCTAGACACAAACATGCAGTTTATATTTTATGGAGCATTTTTCTATCTTGACAAAATGGTGTTAGATTACAGTTCCTCATGCATGTGATATCAGTTTTGACTATTCAGTAAAAAAACCCAGCTTTTGGCTTAAGAAGAAACTTCAGAATGTAAAGACAGATCTCAAAAAGTCGTGACATAACTAGAAAGAAGATGACAAGATTTAAACAAAATGCCAGGCACTGAAATGATTAGAAGAGTGACAAAAGTGCTTATGAAAAGTCAGAATTTTACTGGGAAACAGGTGTTGACAGAAGCTAACCGTGCCGCTGGTCTCTAAGTGAGGAACCCAGTCGATCACTAAAAGCATTTAGTAGTAGTTCTTTGTGATAGTTTTTTAAACGTCAGAGTGCAATAACATATGACAAAACTTCAGTCTATTTTGTCTGCAAAATTAATTATCATTCCATTAGTCCTAGGTCACTTTGAGTAGGAAGGATTTGACTTTTAGAGCTTAAACCGAAAGGTTTACAATAAAACATTCCAGCCAGCAGACAAGCGTTCTTTAA
>NC_134421.1:44672174-44679674 GCF_030867145.1 Opisthocomus hoazin
ACACTTACAGATGTATACATAAAATTTGCGTACTAGAAAAAGGATGAGTGTCGCACGTTTTGGTGGGTCTGCACACTTAAATTTACTCTTACCTTTTAAAAAGTAAAGGTAATAATATTAGTATAAACCCTGCAGGATGAAAATTATTACCCTGTTGCTTGCTGTTGTGATTATATTGTTTTTATTTCTCACCTGTAAAATGTGTCACATTTCTAAAAAAAATAAAGTTAAATAGTTCAATTAAAAACATTAAAGGACATCACTGGCAATGATGTTCGAGCTGTAAGATATTTTTTTCAAATATTTTCAAAGAATGCTTGCTTGAATTTTGTAACCTAAAACAATCATGGTTTAGGAACATACGGTCTTCTTTTAAAAACGTGTGACTGAATTTTAGTGCTCATTAGAGAGAAGCTTATAATAGCTCTGGCTGGAACTGAGCGCAGTGCAGACAGGTTCTGTGTATATTCCTCCACGTAACTGTGCCAGTGCACCTCATCCTGACCTATAGCACTTTGCTATTTTAGTCCTGGGCTGCTTTTGAGAGAGACTGACAAGAGTGCTAAGTTATATAGAGGTTAATTGATATGGGTAAATGTCCACTAGAATTTTTGTTGAAACTATCGCTCTTCTTTTCTCTAATGGTGTATTATCTTTTGCTTTGCAGACTCCAAATCTGTTTGGAAAAAAAAAAAAAAAGTACATTTTGACCCACTTCAATATTTATTCCAGGGTGTTCCTAGAATATGTCATTCCCTATCTACCTCTTTTAGAATAGACTGTACTGTTTTTATTGTTCAATTATCAATAATACATTCATTCCAGTAGCTTTATAATGCTATGTGTAATTCGTAATTTGCCTCCTGACTTCTTAATATGTTGGAAATACAATCGGGAGAAAATCCTGTTTCTTTCAACAACTTAATAAACAGCAAAATGATGAAATAAGCTGCATGTGTATTGCGCAGTCTACTTTACACTTTCAAACCAATAACTCAGCTCTTCAGGAACACTTTCCAGTCCCCTAAGATATTTTGTCCCCTTAAAGAAGATGGGTTATTCTCAATTATAAATCAAGTTAATGTGGGATTAGTAAAGGATGCAGACAAGATAAAACATTAGGAATATGTTGATGAAATATGAAAATTGACCAGCACAACATGTACATAACTTAAAAGGCATGACAGAAACAAAAAAAAAAACCCTTTGGAATGATTCCCAGCCTTCTGGAGGAAAGAATGTATGTCTGTCTTGGCAGCTTGCAGCATATTGGACCCTAAAACTGCAGCAACTTCATACAGAGAAAAGTTATTTTAGAGGCTTTTAAAAATGCATTAGACCTAGTTTTTCTTTCACTGCATTGCCTGTACATGCGTGATAAATAAAGCAAGCCTACTTCACAGGCAAAAAAGATCAGAAAAAATAATTCTTAAAACAACTTTTGCCCTCTTAAGGTTTCTGTAAAATAGTTTTTCTCCAAAATGCACAGCAGAAGTAACCATATGATGTGAAAGGATGGCAGAAAGGATGCGTATAACTCATGAGTTTCCGAAGATTACTGTGTTGGCTCTCAAGAAACATGCAACAGCCTCCCAGGTTACTGTGTAATCATACTGAAATTACATTATGCTGGACTTTCTTCTCCCACACTGCATACTGCTGTTACATTTAAACTTCCTCAGGGCAAGGACTCTGTCTGTATCTATTTTGTAAGGTGTTATGCAAACATATGGTGTTGTAATAACTAATAAATAATCATGAGTAGGCAGTGGCCTCAAACCGAGGCCAGGAGATCTTTTACACCTATACCATTGCTGGCTGTCGTGTGTTGTACACGTATACTTGTTTGCATACATCGGCGAGCATACACACGTGTGGAAACGCAGTGGTGCGTGCTGGTGGTGGGGGTCATGATGCAGGGGTAAGATCTGTCTCCAGTCCTTTGTCTGGCAATTTTTTACCAAATTAACTGAAAACATTAAACAATTGTATTAACAGGTGACACACTGCCATGCCTGTGTAATTGAGGGAGTAAAATTCTTTTGAATCAAAATTTCGGAAAACAAGTGAATGGTACATTCTGAGCAATTACCTAGTTTTTAAACTGATGGTGCATTTTTGCATCAACGGAGGGAATGAAGTCAGTTCCTTTGAAAATAAATAAATTGTAGGTTTTATGACTCAGATAAAGTAAGTGTGGCGTCCTTGGTGGTGTTTGAACTTAACATAAACTACCAAGCAAGTTACATATCTGCTCTTAAACAATTTTATATTAAAAGAATGAACAAAGTCTTTCATAATTACGTATAGCTCTTCCCGAGCCATGCCTCTTGCACAGATAGCAGAATCTGTTGTGTTTTGCCCACCTGCAAACCCTATCATTGGGTCCTAAAACTGTGAATTAGTGATTTAAGTGAAAAGAGACAAATTTTAGTAAAAGTGAGATGCAGTCCCCTCTGTTTGTCCACTGTTTCTCACGAACACATTTTTCCCGTAGATAGCCAAACTGATAACTACACAGTTCTCTGATTAATTCTGCTAAAAAAGAAAAAGGAGAAGATATGTTTACTGGTGGTATAGATAACTTAGTTCCTCTAACTGTGAGACCATCTGTGACCGTAGTCCCTGCAAAGCTTACCCCTCGTGCCTACGGTTTACTATAGCTGGTAAATCCACATTCAAAGGCAAAACTCCTTTCCTCCCATTTCTGCTTTACCTTGATCCTTATGTTTTCCTCTCAGCGGAGCAGCAAATGCACTATTAAAGCTCCAAAAGGGACTTCTTTGAGCCTAGAAGAGAGGGAGAATAAACTGAAACCACTGTCCTTTGTTTTGCTAAACTGGCATGGTAGCCTGAATCCCTCCCAGGAGGCTTGCTGTGTGTGTAAGGTGTGTAGCTGTTCCTTCCCCTGCCTTCATCTTGCACACTATTCCTCGGACTGGGGAGCCTGATCACTGACATCATCTTCAGAGGCTGCTTCTGGAAACTGCAGTGAAAATCAGTGATGTTCCTCTACAGCTCTGTTTTAGGGAAGGGGGAATAGATGTTCTGTTGCTGTTTTTGCTTAACGGTTAAAGAAGAGCAGATAGAGAAATCTTAACAAAGTATACATTGCTTCACAGTGCTTCAAGCAGCCTAAAAGAAATTATATCTTTTGAAAAGTCATTTGTAAGGTGATGCTGTGTTCATCTGCACCAGTGTCAGGGAGTGGAAATCGATTCAGTCACTCTGCCAAGTGTTGATAACCAGTTACATTGGCCTTTAGATGGCAAATGTGAACTGGGAGATAGGAAGTGGGTACCTGGCGGTCAAAGCTGAGAAAGTTTGTAGAACTAAGTGAAATAATCAGTTTCGTAATTTTGTATTGTTGTGTTTAAGGCATGCTCTGACTAGGTCTTTTTGCCTAACTCCCATTGAAACTAATCGAAGCAATGTGCACAGGAGAGCCAAACAGACTTATAAAGAAGTTTTCCTTATCTTAACACTGTCTGATTAGTGGTTTTTTTCTTCTCTAGGCACCTTAACAATGAACATGCATTGGATGACAGAAGCACTGCTCAGTGTCGGGTGCAAATGCAAGTGGTTCAGCAGTTAGAAATACAGGTTTGTTACGTGGATTTATTAACCGAAAGTAAATTGAAAACACTTGCCTTAGTGACTCTAGCTTAAAGCCATATGTTTCTTTCACAGAATTTGTTGATATTCATGAACAAGTAGGTGTTTTTTACTTTTTCACATTATAAATTATGCAATAATTATCTAACATCAGCATTGTCTACAGTATTTTGCTGGAACTGAGACCCTAATGCCATTCATCACGAATGAAAAATGCAGTCCCTGGAGTAGAGACTGGATCCAAGCCGTCTTCAGTTCTTGAAATGCTGGGTCAGGACCCCTCTTCCTTCTCCCCCTTCTGACCCGATGCTTGCCTATGCCGTTCTGCAGGACAAAGGAGTAGCAGAGCGCATCTCCACCCGAAATGGCTCCCAGCCTGATGGTGGGCATTCTTCTGCGAGCAGAAGGTGTAATGTCAGAGCCACTCAGGGAGGTCCCCAGGGAGTCCCACGGCCGGGACCACAGTGCTCGGGAGCCCTGTTCAGGCTCTAACAGTTAGAAGTCACTGCACGTATATATGAATGCTCCCTCCAGCTTATGGAAGAAGTGCCGAGTACCCCTGGGGTCTCCCAGTGTCGAGGCTACACTTACCAGGCTACGGAGGCTGGGCGCAAACCTTGGCAGTCCAGAATGACCACGTGGGACGCTTGTACCATGTGGTCCCCTCCCGCCTGTGCGGGAGTCCTACGAGAGCATTTCTCGGGAGTCCTGTCCCCTCTTGGGAAGGTGCAGGGGAGCCCAAGGGACCCAGCGAGGGACTGAGTTTTTTTTTCCCCTGCTTGTTGCCATATGTGAAGAAAGAAGGATAAACAGCCGTCAGCTTTCTCACCTTTCAGCATATTGTCTCACTGTTCTCCTGCATGTGAGAATACTTGTTTTTCTTTCAGCCAAGTCAAACTGTTTGGGTCTTTTGTATTTTAATACTGGAAACCCAAAGGAACGAGAGGAGTGTACAATAATGTTATTTATTGTCATTTCTCTTAAAATGAACGCTTTATACGCCCAGGCAAAGCTGCAGTTTCTTTTGTAACATTTACAGGATGGCGTTAGCTTAATTTGTTTGTTAGGAATTTATGTCATGGCAAATGGCATGTCTCTAAAGTGTCACACACAGAATCTGAAGCCTGAGAAGAAACGTTTTTCCCACCACCTGCCTCAAATGTTCTTTAATGAAAGGTGCACTGACCAAATTATATCCAGCATACCCAAAACAGGTGCAGTAATACAGGTAGTTTCCTCTTCTTAAAATGACTTCAAGGTTTCCTTAGTCCACTCTTGGTCTACAGGTGTAACTCTTGAGCTGAATTCATGCAAGAAAGTATTACAGAACTCTCCACAAAATGTCAGTGTTAATCACCAAGTGGTTCTTGTTGCAGTTAATGTTGTAATCATGTTGTAGATATCCAAAGCCACACCACTAGAGTACAATTTCAAGCATTTCTTCTTGCAACCTAGCTTTTGAAAAAAATTATTCTTTTCATGTTTACATTTTCCTCTTTTATGTTCTGATATTTTTATCAAGAATTTATATATTTCAAGCATTTCTCTTTTGTTTTTATTTTGGTAATTTGTTTGAGTCTGAAACTACAAATATTTATGTAGCATATGAGCAGAAAATGGCATCAGTTAGGAAAAAGTACAGGTTTCAGTAACATGGTGCTTTCTAAAGGCAGTTTAAGGGCTTCTTAAGAAGTGTTTACCATTTACAAAGGCTAGGCTGTAATGTAGCAGTCCAAGCGAAGATTTAGCTTGCAGTGTGACCAATTATGCCATTTTTTTTCTTTGTCTGACTGCTAGTGAAGTAAGGTCCATCAGTTGTAATGAGACCCAGTGCAGTGTCGATGCCGACTCGGTGGCAGAGTTCAGCGTTTCACACTGCCTGGGCTCTGTCACTCTATTGAATTAGATTGATGATGGCAGATTGCAGGGGGCACTAACTGGACCTCAGTGGGAAAGGATGAAGTGTGTAGACAATCCTGGCAGGCACTGTGCTTTGAGGACCCTTCACCCCTTCACAGCTGTTGGCACTAGTCCATTGCTAACAGTGTCCACAGGACTTTAAAGAGACACTATGGGCCTTCTAATTTATGGTCTTAGCAACTTGTTACTGTCGAGGCAACTGTGACCTCAATTCTCTTATTGACAAAAAGATGAAGTGTTATTTGTTTTTGCTGACCTTTTAACATATGAAAGGCTATAAAAGTTTTTTGTTGTTTTTTTTTTTCCTTTCTTTCCATGCCCAAAGTTGCATTTCCTCTCAGATAAGTTTCTACTGACATAGACTTTTATATGCAGGAATCATTACACTGAGACAAGCTCAATGATAAGATGTATCACTGCAGTAAAATAGCTGTATCAGTCATTTCTAAAATGCTTCTGATCTCACTCTTTCTTAACAGCTTTCTAAAGAACGCGAACGTCTTCAAGCAATGATGACCCACTTGCACATGCGACCCTCGGAGCCCAAGCCATCTCCAAAACCTGTAAGTGCATATTGCTTTATAAACAGTAAATAGGTCTAGGAATGTAGTAGACTAAGAAAATGAACAATTTAGTGACAGTTGGAAAACAATGAGTGTGATGAAAAATACGGCAATAAAATGGAGGTAAAATGCAATAGCTTGTCAAATTGTATGTTTCTTTAAAAGTAATGCTATCTTTTACAAAATCTATCCAATCTACACCATAGGTGACACTAAACAAAGTACACCTATAAGTGTCCAAATCATTGCCTTGAGGCTGAAACTAGAGAGAATATCTTTTTGTGATAGATTTAGAGATGTTAAAAGGAAACCTACTTTGAACGATTCAAAGTTCAGTGGACTCTGTGGCAGTAAAAAGTAAACACAAAAAGAATCCAGGTGCTTAGGAAATTTCTGAAATTACTTACATGACACACAATTAAACAATCTGTTCTTCTTAAACAAACAAATGAAAATGCTGTTTTATGCAGTGAATTTAAACAATTGTAAACACGGGTGTTTTGCTCAATTTCTGTCAAGACTACAATGTTACGCATCCATTGTGATGTTGCTGGGGTTGGTACAGGCACTGAAAAGTCACTGTCGCTCCCAGCCGCTCCACGGCGCTGCATCAGGCCCCAGTTATGCAGCTGGATCTGCGGTCAGATTCAGAGTCCATTGAACTGAACATACTTTTCACGTAAGCGAAAGTATTGTCTGATGCAGGTCCAGTTTTGTACTGTCAGGGTGTCAGCTGTCGTGGTGCTTACAATATACTGTGCTTAGGCACCCTGCACTTCTAGTAAAAGCTATGTGATACTTTAACTGTTCATTAACGTTAGCTGTGGTGGTAACCTTTGTATGTACAATATGAAAAGGAAATACCAGTACTTGAAGATGAAATGCTGGGGTATCGATGAAAATCTGTGTCTGTCAAAGTCAGGAAATGTAGGCAAAAGGAACATAATCTGTTTTAAAGAGCACACTTGCATATCATGCCCTGTTAATATCTGCGTAGAAGGACAGCATACTCCATCTCTTGTGCTTTCAGCTCCACGTACTTCAAAGAAAATCTTTGTTTGAGGGCACACTTTACAACCTGATGATGAAGAAAGTGTTAGTGTTTTCTTAGCCCCTACCTTTGTGAGAGAAAATTTAGATGCATTATTTTTACTTTCCTTAGCCTAACTAAATTCTGATTTTTATTTTAGATTGTCTGCTAGGGAAGGACATTTGGAAACTTTAATTTTAGTATATATGGCATATATATTAATAAAGCGATCTGAGTGCTTTTTCCATTTCCATGCTTTGTGAAGTTTTTCTGTCATGCAGGCGTCTCAAGCAATTCAGGGTAGGTTCCAAATGCTGCTGAACTGTGTGGGAAAAGGTTTTCAGAACACATTTCTTCTATTTAATTATTTTA